>NC_057765.1:15233219-15525235 GCF_010389155.1 Erigeron canadensis
GGCTTAAAAGCTAAGTATCGTCACTTCTCATCATTTACGCAGTAACCTTACTTTATTCAATTTTTGGATTTTCTATTTTTCAATGTTTTTGTATTTTTTTCTGAAACTAATATTTTTACACTTATACTAAGACAACTCTTTTTGTATTTTTTATGACTCTATCTATGTACGACTTACACTACAAAGACACCAAAAAATAACTTTAAGTTCTTTGAGAGAAACTACTCGGCATTCTTCATACCATTGAGTTTAAACCACTCAAGACGAGGTTCCATCAAAAGCTTTAGTGTATAGATCACAAGATTATCATCAGTAATAACCTTTTCTAAATGAATAAGCTTTTTCTCAAAACAGTCACGTATGAAATGATACTTATATCTATGTGCTTGGTGACTTAAAGTTTTTCGGATTCTTGGTAATATCTATGGCAGATTTATTATCAATACAATGGGAGTATTGGAGATATTCATACCATAATCGCGCAGTTGTTGCTGTATCCAAAGCACCTGAGAACAGCATATCCAGCAGCAATGTACTCTGCTTCACAGGATGACTGTGCAACAGATGTCTGCTTTTTGCACTGCCACGATACAATTCTCCCCTAAAAGCTGACATCCACCTGACGTTGATTTCCTATCCGAGTTGTCACCACCATAATCCGAATCAGTATAAGCTACGAAGTCAAAGAACCATACATGGGATACCAAGACCTAGATGAGGCTTGGCTTTCACATAACGAAGGATTCTTTTTGCAGCTTTCAAGTGAGACTCTTTCGGATTAGCCTGATATCTAGCACACATAGAAACAGCAAAGGTAATATCTGGACGTGAGGCTGTCAGATACATCAAGGATCCAATGATAGCTCGATATTGAGTGGCATCGACGGATGGATCATTAGGCTTATCAGGACACAACCCATGATTAGTTTTAATGGGAGAACAGCATCCTTAGCATCAGACATGCGAAACCGAGTAAGCAAATCTTTAACATACTTGGTCTGATGTATAAAGAAACCATCTTTCAGTTGATCCACCTGTAGTCCAAGGAAGAAGGGTAATTCCCCATAGCACTCATCTCAAACTTAGCCTTCATGCTCTGTTCAAATTCCTTGCACATTTTGTCATCAGATGAACCAAAAATGATGTCATCGACATAAACCTGTACAAGCAAGTAGGCCTTCCCTTTCCATTTAATAAACAACGTGCTGTCTATAGAACCTCTGGTAAAACCACTTTCCTTCAAATGTGTTGACAATTTTTCATACCACGATCGAGGAACCTGATGTAAACCATATAAAGCCTTATCGAGACGATATACTTTATTAGGAAAGTCTGGATCCTCAAACCCGGCAGGTTGTTCTACATACACTTCTTCTTTAATATCACCATACAAGAAGCACTCTTTACATCAAGCTGATACACCTTAATACCCTTATAACTAGCATATGCCAGAAATAATCGAATAGCTTCAAGTCTAGCTACAGGTGCAAATGTCTCATCGTAATCAAAACCTTTCTTGTTGCTCAAATCCTCTAACCACCAATTGAGCCTTATTTCGAGTGACTACACCTCTGTCATCGCGTTTACAATGAAAAACCCAACGCGTTGTTAAAGGAGATTCACCCGGAGGTAAGTCAACTAACTTCCATACCTCAAGCTTTCGAAACTGAGCCAATTCTTCTTGCATCGCCTCAACCCATGACGGTTCCTTAAGAGCCATTCCAACATTCTTAGGCTCAACCTGAGAGATAAAGCAGTAATACAAGTACCAAGTAATTGCCCCAGTATCCTTAACTTCAGCAAACATACACGACGGTTGCTTAGATTGATTCCTCGTGCGAACAGAGGCAGAAGCATCACCAATGATTTGTTTGACTGGATGATCCTTGTTGACTCTGGTTTGAGGAACCTTATCGACAGAAAGATCATCTCCCAAATTCGTCTGCACATGTTGCTCTGGAGTTTTGTAATCTGGAGTGTTAGGCTCCTCCTGAGTTTCACCTTTCGTGTCATCAGTATCATAGAAAGGAGAATCAGGTAGAGGTATATGCAAAGGATCAGTAGGAACTACAGGAGCAGGCTCTAAGGGTGAATCTGCTACTTTTGTCCCACTAGATTCTCCAGATTCAAAGGTAGGCGCAACTATTGGTGAGGAAACAGAAGAAGAACTAGAAACCGGTCCACCATCCAGAGGATCATGAAGAGTAACGAAATCCTCCACTGTTGGAACACCTGCAAAAGAAACAGGACCACGAAAAGAAGTGAAGACACCATCATAATCAAAATTATTAGGACCAAGGTGTACAGCAGGTTTATGACTGACAATTACGACATTTGTACCAAGATCTACTTTGCCAGTCTTCTGATTGTACACTCGCCTAATCGGTGTACTTGGAACATAGCCCAAAAAGAAACCCTCCTCAGATTTAGGTTCAAATTTCCCTTGAGGAAGAGTTTTAAGAAAAGTGCACGGAACATCGAAAGGCTCAACATTCTGTAAATTAGACTTTTTGTTGTTCAATAGTTCATAACTAGTCTTCTTAAACCGTTTAACTGTCAAAACCCGATTCAGAATGTGACAAGCTGTATTCACTGCCTCTCCCCATAAAGTAATAGGAAGCCTGAATCAGCAAGCATCGTCCTGGCTGTCTCAATTAACGTCCTGTTCTTCCGTTCAGCCACTCCATTCTGTTGTGGCTCATATGGTGCACTGTACTGATGTTGAATTCCTTTGGTCAAGCAAAATACAGTAATAGTATTATTCTTGAACTCAGTACCATTGTCACTTCTGATTCTCTTAACTTTGACTCCATGGACATTTTCAACTTGCTTGACAAAATCCATAAATCGTTCGGCAGTCTCATCCTTGGTCTTCAGAAAAAATACCCATGAGTACCTCGAGTAATCATCAGTGATCACCAAACAGTAAACTCCCTCCAATGCTTCTTTTGTTCACAGGACCAAAGAGATCCATATGAAGTAATTCGAATGGTTTGGAAATAGAGTTGAGTACTTTGGATTTATGCGGATTCTTATGTTGCTTCCCTTTCATACACGGTACACACTTATCTTCCATCCCAACTTCTTAACAGGCACACCATCAACTAACCCAAGACTAATAAGTTCATTCATCTTCCGAAAGTTGATATGTCCCATTCTACGATGCCATAGGAGAGATTCAGACTCATTTGCCTTGCTCAACAAACAAAGGGGCTCCTTTGGATTATCAACACCTAAAATTAAACCATAGATGTCTCTCTTCCTAGGAGCTTTGAGCATAATCCATTCTTCTGGAATAACAAAACCCGACTTCAAGATGTATGCCTCCTTTTCTGTGAAATGAACATTGTTGCCCTTATCACAGATCTATGAGACACTCATTAGATTGTGAGTAAGTTGTTCCACATAGTTAACTCTTTCTAGAGTTAGTTGTCCATTGACGACATCTCCTTGACCGGTGATGTTGCCGCCCTTGGAACCAGCAAAACTAACATACGACCCATTTATACCAGTATAATTGGACAAGAGCTTCTTGTCCCCTGTCATGTGCCTGGAGCATCCACTGTCAAGGTACCATAAATGAATAGGTTTCCTAGGAACTCCCTGCACATAAAATGAGAAATATTAGTTATCATTGGGGACCCAAACCTTCATAGGTTTGGGTCGTCCCTTCTCATCCTTGAGAATCAGTTCAGTCCAATATCCATTGCTAGAAGCCGGGGTGTGACTTGATTCTCAACTTGTCTTCTCACTGGAGAAGACGTCTGACCGCTCGTTGGAGAAGGTCTTGGGGAATGAAGGCCAAAAGAGGGTCTAACACTCGAGTGAAGTCGGTTATAAAATGAATTACGACTTGGAGATGTTTGTGACCGACTCGAACTCCCACTGAGGGTAGTGAATCTTTGTCCCATAGGAAAAGAACCTTTTGGTGGAGATTCACGTCGTTGAGGTATAGTAAACGGTTTTGTGGAAGATTGAACTGCTTTAGTCTTATAACCTGTTTATCATTACCCAACCCCTTTTTCCTTCCGAGGTGGAAACCTTGAAGGAGAACCAATCTCCGAGGTCGATTAGGACATACACTGTAAACATGACCTTTTTCATGACAAGCAAAGCAAGAGAGGACCTTAGTTTTTTTCTTTGTATCTACCTTATTATTGGTACTTACAGATTCACTATTGTCCACTGATTTACTTGTTTTACAAGGATCCTTATGGTCTCGTTTGGTCGGTGATATCCTAGACTTACTTAGGGACTTCTTTCGAGCAGGCATTAAGATATGCTTCAAAGCCTTAGTTGCTTCGACATTAACAACTAATTCATCTTCAAATTGACTATCCCTAGACTGCTTAGGTAAAGGAGTTTGACGCAACTGACTTAATCGCTTCATATCCTTAATATCAACATCCTAGACTTTATCAATCCTCTTAGGGTCAATAGATGATAACGGAAATTCTAACTCAGTGTAGACCCTACTACTCTTACGAAGTGTAAAGTGAGTAATACTGTCTTTTTGACCATAGGAAGTGGACGAATCTAGGACGACACCTTTCAATTTCTCTTCCTTGGTAGGTTGAGAAGAAACTCCTTTAGACGCTGTTGTCTCCTCAGTCAAAGTAGGCTTAGGAGACGAGTCTTGAGATTTACCAACATCAACACTAGGTTGAAGTAGAACTTCCGGGATATTAGGTTCTACAGGAGTATAATTATTGTTGAAAGGAGGAGGCATGCTATTGTAAGAAACCTTAGCAGAGTCAGAACTCGTAGATGGAGAGTCCCCAAATTTTTTCATATGCATCAAAAGCTCATCATGTCTAGCTGAATCAACCTTAGCTTGTAAGTCCACTCTTTCTATTCTAGCATCAGCCAGTTCTTTCTCAATAGTAGAACACTTCTTAGCTAATAATGCATAAGCTTCACCACCTACTCTTTCTACAGCCACAACATGTTTAACATTGTCTTTCATAGCATTAATGTCAGACTCTAAAGATTTAATCCTATCCTTTAAAAATTTTTCTCTATCAGTGACAGTTAAATCTTTTTTAAATCAATTTATCTCTTTCTTCATGAGCAGCATTAACAACAGATTCTAAATGCTTAATTAGTTCATTCTTTTGTTCAATTTCATCAAACATTCGATTAACAATTTTGCAAACATGAACAATAGTACGAAGAGAGTAAGATACCTGTTGATCTGCTTCTTTGCAGTCTGCCATGTACGCGACAAAGTCATCCACACTCATGCCTGCCGGAATTTCATACTCCTTCATCTGCTCTTCAATCGTCTTTTCAACCTTTTCAGTAGCAGAATCGTCTTTGTTCTCAGCGGCGTTCACCTCTCCAGAATCTTTCGTATCAGCAACCTCAACCTCTTCATCCGACTCAGAATCAGTGTCATATACCTGAGTAGAAGATTCCAAGTTCGAGCTTTGAGCATTTTCATACAGATGCTCATCACTATGGTAAACTGAGGTGTCCAAGAAATCCTCAACAGAATCTGCTATTTGAGCCATATCATCAACTATTTCGGCCAAATAAGCATTATTAGTCTCATCCTGTGGAAGATTCCAGACATAAGAACCATCAGGTTGAGCAGCTACGATAGCCTTGTCATTGCTATTTCCAGTAGTATCTTCAGTCAACAAGAGAGCTCTACTTGCATTCGGATTAAAAGAACGATTACCACCTCTATCTTGACGGGTAGGGGTAATGTTGATATCTCTCTTTGGTCGTTGACATTCTTTGGAAAAATGTCCAAAGCCATCGCAATTATAGCACTTAACCTTTGACTTGTCAAAGCCCTGAGTACCCCCAATAAGCTGTCGACCTGTTCGTTGCATAAACCGTTGCACTCTCCTGGTGATCATTGCCAAATTCCATTTCAGATCCATTTCTTCAACATCATCTGGATCTATTTGGTCATAATCTTCATCAATGAGTGCTGGATCCGTGATCCTCCCAGCAACAAAAGCTTCATGTGTAGCACACATTGCGGCAAAAACATTCATCCTTCCCTCAGCAGATTTCATATCCATAAGCATAGACTTGTAACCAGCAGAAGTAGATGAAATGTTACCAAACGACATATTTCCTGGCTTGGCATTCTCATTTGTCTTTCGAGCCTTGAAACCAGCATCAGAAGCCATGAAACCTGCAAAATCATCTCCATCCATAACACAATTAGGACCCTCTTTCGTGCCAGAAGAACCAACCCCAGAAAAGAATGCATTAATATCAGCTGTAGGATTCTTCATAGTGGCATGATAAAGAGATGGATCTTGTGTGAAGTTGTCTTGGAGATCCTTTGCCTTATCCTTCATTTCTCTGTTTCTTAATGTGGATATAACACCATCTATACGAAGAGATGCATAATCAGCTCTTTCTTGCAATCCATGACGAAATTCTTTATAAGCTTTCGGCAAACCATCCAAAAATTTATCCACTATCTCAGTAGGAGTATACTTAAGATCAAAATAGGCTAACTCAGCAAGAAGATGTTGAAATCTCAAGATAAGATCCTCAACTAGTTCGTTCTTGGTAGCATTAAAGCAATCAAATTGTTTCTTAAGTATCTTAACTCTATTTTGCTTCAATAATGGATCACCTTCACAGTGAGCTTCAATAGCATCGAACAATTGCTTTGAAGTCTTGTACTCCTGTTTAGGAAACAAGTGCACTAATTCTTGAGGAATGCACATCCTAAGAGTAGAAAGAGCCTTAACTTCAACAACATACAAGGATTTTTCTTCACCTTTTAAC
Organism: Erigeron canadensis; assembly: GCF_010389155.1. Classification (NCBI taxonomy): domain Eukaryota; kingdom Viridiplantae; phylum Streptophyta; class Magnoliopsida; order Asterales; family Asteraceae; genus Erigeron; species Erigeron canadensis. The sequence continues at coordinate 15,239,979 of NC_057765.1, forward strand.
TCTCCTACCTTGTAATTAGTTGTAACACCGTTTACAGTAAGAGTTGGCCATTCATATCCTTCAGTGATCATAATCCACATGTTCAAATCTTCCCGTTGAATATAATCTTCAAATCGACCTCTCCACGACCAGAAGTCAGCCAATGAAACTAACTTCGGTGGAGAATTAGTACGTCCAACGAGATGATCATGATAGACAAGAGAATTCAGGTATTGAGCAACAGCAGTGTTGGTTGACGAGGAAGCCATTTGGTGAATTTCTTGCACTGAACGAAGATAGAATATAAATTCGTTTGAATGAGAGAAACGAAGATAGGATTAACTTCGTTTGCAGGAAGGAAACGAAGATAGAATTATCTTCGTTTGAAGGAAAGAAACGAAGATAAGGCTAAATCCGTAAGGTGAGAGTAAACGAAGATAACTTGAAATTCGTTTGAAGGAACTTAACGAAAATAAAGCTAAAAACGTTGGAAGAACTCGAAACGAAAATGAGGTTAAGTTCGTTTGCTAACTTCGTTTGAGAAAACGAAATTAGCAACAGTAAGGGTATCGGGAGGTTGATTTTCAGAGAAAAAAATCAAACAAAACGATCTCGAACCTTCGATAAGAAATCGATTGGCTCTGATACCACTTGTGAGTCCCTCGATAGCTACAGATCGCTCTCGAGATCGTCTATGATTATGTCGTGAGTGCGGAATCCTCACGAGATAACTAGTTTGATTAGTAAACGGGTATATCGCTAATTATCAAGTAAATAATCAGCCGTATTATGCTATATTCGTTTCTATATGGTATAGAACGAACTTAGATGTCTGGATTACGTATCTGTCGAATGTATATATCATTTTAGGGTATTCATTCGTATATATATGTTTCAGGTCGAACTGGGCTTGCTGGGCTTTGTTCTTACGAACTTAGCTGCCCAGCCCATGTAACGAAGTTAATCTTCGTTTGTACCAAACGAAGTTTATCTTCGTTTGTCTCTAACGAAGATATACCTTATCTTCGTTAGATATAAGACTTAGTTATATTCCTAAGTGTTATTAAGGAATTCTAACACATATTATGTTTGTACTTGTATATCACACAACAAACATCATAACACATATATATAACACCAAAACATGTAATCGATTATTACTAAAACATAAAGTCCATAATCTATCAATTACATATATAGATACGACATAAATTAACATAATGTCTCAATCTAAACGACATATCAAATCTAAGTTGCTGTTGTCACATCAACGTACATCAACATCATTGCTTCTTCTCCTTTCTTCACCATTTCACTATCACACCACAACTTCGCTCTATCCGTCAACATACTTGATCCATATAAAGTCTTATCTTCAGGGGGAGTCTTTGTAATACGAAAAGCTCCCTCAATTTCATTTACCCACCTTGTACTCACAATAGGGTCGGGATCCCCATTATAGTTGGGATGTTTGGCAATGGTGAAATTCTTGAGATCATAGGGCTTCTCATTCTTTGGCTTCGGTTGTTCTTCAGCATTTTGTTTTTCCAGTACTTTCTCTTTAGGAAAACGTTTATCGAATTCCTCTTGCACCGCGGAGGCCATTTCTTCTCTTATTTTGTTAGCGATGGAATCGCTCATTGCTCCTTCTATAGTCTCATTCAATTTCTTGACAATAAATGGAGAGAAATTCTCCAAGGCTTTCCCTATTTGTTCACTAATGAAGTCACGATTTATATCTTCATTCATCACACTTTTGTTCCTATCACAACTTGATCCATCGTCATCTTAATATGAATCCATACTACAAAATTCAAGAGGCTTATAAATATCGCATTTCAATCATTACTTAATCTCTAATACCCCAAACCTTCATATTCGATCATTTCCGTATTTAGTAAGTTCAATTTAAAACGTAATAGCTTATGACCGATAATAGGCCGGCTCTATTATAATCATAAACTATTTCATTTTAAATAAACCTTACTAAATACTTCAATTCTCAAACACGAACAATCTAAAACCTAAGGTCGAAGTCAATTTCCTATGGTTCAAGTCTAGGCATCTTAACTAAAAGATCGAATACCTAAATCCCTTGAACCATGGCTCTGATACCAAAAACTGTAACAACCAAACTCATTTTTGTAATAGTTAAAAAGATATGAGTAAATTGATTTTTTTTTAAAGATGCGCCACATGTTTTTATACATGCGTCGCATTTTCATCAGACATGAAATATGCGTCGCATGTACAAAAAAACATGCGCAACATTTTTTTCACATTCCGCTCCAGATTTCAGAGTTTCAAAAATGCGCCGCATGGACTTAAATATGCGTCGCATATTTGTACCAGACTGAAACAAACTCCATTTTGACCACTTAACTCGACTTGCAACCATCCCAACTTGAATCCAAACTTCATAACACTACATTACAGATTTCAAACAAGTATTTGACACGACATATTATATTTAAATCTATCGTTTGACCAAAAGCACCAAAGTACAACAAAACGGGTCATTAACCAACTATTAACCTAATTTACTTCATCATGACAACAATATGAATTCCAATGACCCAAGCTATGACATATTTGCAGAAATTACAAACCAAGAAAACATATTTATCCAAAAAAGACTTGTATCAAAAGCCAAAATGGTCATAAGGGGTTATCTACCGAGATTACCCAAATTGCCAACCTTCAAGATGGCCAAAACCTTCAAATCTAACTTCACTCGATCAATTCCTTGCTTCTGCTAGTACCAACTCCTATAAAAGGGTTACACAACTAAAACATAAGCAACGCTTAGTGAATGCATATACATATAAACATAATCAAGTTACCATAGCAATGTGCATCAAGCACCACATATAGCCTATTAAATGATAGTCATTTCATTCATATCAATCACAAGCATAGAATTCATTACAATTAATTTTCAACATGGCCATTGACAATTTGACTAGTAGGAATTTACCCACCTACTAGCTCTTACAAACAATTTGGCTAGTAGGAATTTACCCACCTACTAGCTCTTGCATCCAAAATTGGCTAGTAGGAATTTACCCACCTACTAACTCTTACAATCAACAAACAAATGGGTCATAGGAATTTACCCACCTATGACCTCTATTAACAAGAACATGATTATATGTATATAGACTCACCTTAAATTTGGCTATTAGATACTATGGCTAAAGGCTCAACTAGATGATTGATGAGCGTCCATTTTGTGATAAAAACCCCTAAACAAAGGCTTCATTTCTATGCTTAAATGAGTTATTATTCCGGAACTATTGGTACTTAATGAATGATGTGATTATGCAGGTTCCTGGAAGATGCGAGAGAGGGTAAATGACATCATGTGACTTAAGAAGGAAGCCTATGAAGTTACAAGACACAAGGAAGTGGTTCGGGAGCCAAACGAAGACACAAGTGCAAGACAACAGCCACCAGCGGCCGCTGGCCACCTAACCAACGACGCTGGTACTCACCAGCGTCTGCTCCCCAGCCAACCAGCGCCGCTACTCGTTAACCAGCGGCTGCTCCTCGACCAACCAGCACCGCTAGCCCAAGAAAGCCCAGGACCAGCGCCGCTGGTCAGCCCACCAGCGCTGTTGGTCAGCCCAGATCTGAAACCGACTAAAACCCCTATTTAAGTCGAACTAACCCTCAAAACACTAAGAGAGAGCCGATTCAGCAGCCCTAGCCGCCCAGGAATAACCCTAGATCAAAATTGCAGATTCCAAGAAGGTTTTAGAGCATCTAAACACCTTCCGATCTTCACTCTTGGTCTAGATCTTTCATCTAAACACCTTCCGTTATTGAACTATGTCTTTTATCTTCTCAGACTTTGTTATTCCTTTAATAAAGCTAGGCTAGTAGGCTGAATACTTGTTTGGATCAATGTGATCATGTAGACGCTTATTATTTCACTGTGTTTGTTTAGATTCTGTTGGTGTGTGCTTTACTGTTTATCGTAGATACATGTTTATTAGTAATTCATGTTGCTATTGGTTTTATATCTGAACATATTAGTTTAATTCTAATGGTTGTCTATGATCATGCACTATGACTAATATGCTAGGACAGAAAACAACTAGTCGGTCGATAACTAGAAGTAAAAAGTGATTCACTTGTAACCGAGGGATCCAAAATCATGGTAATTAGGATGAATTGAACATGAATCTTAACAATACCATACGCGATCCTTTGACTTGGAAACGAGCACTGTGGTCACCGGAGGGAATTATATCTGGTCATGGCTTAAGAGCCAGGTAATTAAAAGATGAATTAGTAACACAAACTTTAGGTCATAATGCTTAAAACAATGAATCTAGCGAGAATGTGTTTTAAAGGGTAGTGTGAGTCTAGCGACAACACTACTAACTAGGTAAAGTGAATCTAACGAGAATCTGAACTGTGATTAAGTCTCCAACAAGCTTTGCCCTCACTTTGCTTATTGTTTGATTGAATTGATTAATTTGATCTAGGAAGGTGAATTGCATGTAATACTTTGATGAATTCAAGGAATGGAAGATTTGAGAGGATTTGAGAAAAATATGAGACTTAGTGATATTATGAATCACCATTTGAAGTTGGCTGGGCATTTAACCCATCTACCACGTTATTGTTTAATTTTAGTGGGTATTATACCCGCTAGACATTAAAGTTCCAATTAAATTAACCTCTTATGTCAAAACAAAATACTAGGAAATTAATTTAATGTCTAAACTATGAAAAGTGTTAATTTTCTATTACCTTAAAATATTGGGGTGTTACAGTTAGCGTTTAGCAACACGCCAATGCTCCCAGAAATATTTAAGAATAATTTCTTAATTTTTTTCAAATTTGAAATGATTTAACCTTTAATATCCCTTTGTTCTACCCTTGTTAATTATGAATATGGATCAATGTCATTTCATAAATTAACGATTATGTTTCTCATTTTACAATTAATCAAGATTACCAAATTAGTCAAGACATCTTCTTGAGTTCATTTGGGTGTGTCCACACAAACATCTTAAATTAATTAATGAGGGCGCCAAATGGTATCATACTTTAGTTGCAAATTGAAAGAACAAATCCTGTATTGACTACAAGTGTCTGGCCATGTCATTTCTTAACATTTTTGAAAATAGACCTTTATTACTACCTTGTTCAGGACAGTTAGGAACTATATCTAAAAATGCAATCCACACATGCATAACTCACTTGTATCTCAAGTCAAAGGATAAATAAAGTAGCAATTTCACGAATCTCATTTAATGACGTCGATCCATAAAATGATAATTCTTTATGTGGGTTAAGTCCAATATTCACCTTTTGAATATCATGTGAGTTTGGTATGATCAACTATCTTCAAAATATTCCCTTAAATATTTTCACCAATCTCTCATAATTGTCTTACTTTAATCATATTCCCATATAATTAATCGACAATAAACATTTAGAATATATTAAATATTCATGGATCTAAACATGCAAATATAGGACACAGTTATTATAAAAATGAAACCACTTATACCACGTATAAAAATTCATTTATTGAAAATAACAATTGTTTAACATCCCATTATCCAAATACCAATCACAGATTTACATGACATAACTAGCAATATCTAAGTCCTATGCCCTCGGCATGCTTATTGAGCTTTCCTTTTGACAAGGCCTTTGTAAAAGGATCTGCTAAGTTACAATCTGTGTGAACTTTGAGTAACTTGATTTCACCCGATTCGATTTGCTCACGAACGTAGTGATATCTCCTTTGGTAATGTCTGACACCCTTTTGAACCCCAGGTTCATTGGCAATGATAATTGCTCCTAAATTATCAATATATATCCGTTGGAGTGTTATTTGATGGCATCACATCAAGTCCACAAATAAACTTTCTGATCCAGACAGCTTCCATGGCCGCATCCGAAGCAGCTATATACTCAGACTCTATAGCAGACATAGCAACTGTAGATTGTTTCTTACTCTTCCAATCTACTGCACCTCCATTTAAACTGAAGACATATCCTGACTGAGATTTTATATCATCTTTATCAGTCTGAAATCCAGCATCACAGTATCCAGTGACTTTAAGCTCAGCATCGGGATTTCCTCCATACACCAAAAACAATTCTTTAGTAGCACGCATGTACTTAAGAATGTTCTTTACAGCAGTCCAATGATCTTCTCCAGGATTTTGCTGATAGCGGCTAACTATATTTTGCGCGAACGCAACATCAGGTCTAGTGCATCTTACCGCATACATGATAGAACCCACTGCCGAACCATAAGGAATTCTTTTCATACGCTCCACCTCTTCAGGTGTAGAAGCACCATTCTTGCTAGATAAATTAAGTCCCTCTTGCATAGGGAAGTTCCCGCGCTTAGAATTCTCCATCTTGAATCTCTTCAAGATCTTATCTATATAAGCACTTTGACTTAATCCAATCAACCGTTTACTTCTATCTCTATAGATCTTGATTCCAAGTATAAATGTCGCTTCATCCAAGTCTTTCATAGCAAAACACTTTCCAAGATAAGATTTAACGTCTTTCAACATTGGAATGTGATTTCCTACTTACAATATGTCATCTACATACAAGACAAGGAAAGTGACATTAGTCTCACTAGCTTTGCGATATATACATGGCTCATCAGGATTTTAAGCAAAACCAAACTTTTTGATCTCCTCACCAAATCTCTTATTCCAACTCCTTGATGCTTGCTTCAATCCATAAATGGACCTTTGAAGTTTGCATACTTTGTTGGGATGTTCTGGATTGACAAAACCTTCTGGTTGTACCATATAGACTTCCTCGTCTAAAAAACCACTCAGAAAAGCGGTTTTGACATCCATTTGCCATATCTCATAGTCATAGTACGCTGCTATGGCTAAGATGATCCTAATAGCTCTAATGTCCGCAACGGGATAAAAGGTTTCCTCATAATCAACTCCATAAAGTTGAGTATAACCTTTCGCCACAAAACGAGCTTTATAGGTGTGTACATTTCCATCCATGTCGGTCTTCTTCTTGAAGATCCATTTACACCCAACGGTTCTACGATTTGGTGGAAGATCAACCAAGCTCCAGACTTTATTATCTTTCATGAATTTCATTTCCACATTCGCTGTTTCAAGCCATTTGTCAGATTCCGAATCCGATAATGCAGCATTGAAATTAGGAGGTTCATTTAAATCTCCTACTACATGTTCTTCAGATTCAATCATAAGATTTAATCTTTCACGAGCACGTATTGTCCTTGAGGACCTACGAAGTGGAATCGCTTCATCTTCAACTTGATATTCATCTAGAGATTTATCTCTTTAAACATCCCCCCCCTAAGTTGAAGATTCCCAGTGCTTTTAGAAGTTGACACATCTTCTTGATGCTCATCAAGTTCAACAATCCTCCCACTGTCCTTTTGAGATATGAGTTGTTTTTCAAAAAACTCAGCAAATCTATATACCTTGACAGTGTTTTCCTTAGGAAAGTAGAAGTAGTAACCTATCGTTTCCTTTGGGTATGCTACAAAGATGCACTTAATAGATCTAGACTCAAGTTTATCAGGCGTATCTCATTTCATGAGTGCCTCACATCCCCAGACCTTCAAGTAAGACAATTCGGGAACACTCCCATGCCATAATTCATGCGGTGTCTTGTCAACCTTCTTGGTTGGAACCATATTGAGAATGCGAACAACAGTCTCAAGGGCATAATCCCAAAACGAAAAAGGAAGAGTCGTATGATTCATCATTGATCGAACCATTTCCAACAAGATTTGATTCCTCTTCTCCGAAACACCATTATGTTGAGGAGTATATGGAGGAGTAAGCTATTGAACTATTCTACAAGCTTTAAGATAATCTTTAAACTCTTGACTTAAGTATTCCCCACCTCGATCCGAACGAAGAATCTTGATGGTTTTAATGAGTTTATTCTCTACTTCACTTTTAAATTCCTTGAATGTTTCGAAGACTTCATGTTTATGCTTAATCAAATAAACATAACCATAACGACTGAAATCATCCATAAAAGTGACGAAGTAGCTAGCACCTCTCCTTGACACATGTCTAAATGGACCACATACATCCGTATGTATTAGTCCAAGTAGCTCTTTAGCCTTTCCGGTTTATTTAGAAAAGGTTTTCTTGTCATTTTTCCCGAAACACAAGATACGCATTTTTCAAATGATTCATCATTCATTTGTAAGAGACCGTCTCTTTGAAATCTTCCAATGCGTTTCTTGCCAACATGAGCAAGTTGACAATGCCAAAGATAAGTCAAGTCCGAATTGAGCTTGACTCGTTTGCTAACATTATACATTGAACTATCCTTTGAATCACAACCATGCATTTCAATTTCATAAATACCATCACAATCAATAGCATTAAAATAATGAACATTATTACGAGAAACTGGAATTCCATAATCATTAAAAACATTAATGAATCCGTTGTTTTTCAACAAAGAAACTGAAATGACACCTCTAGTAATAGAAGGTACATAATGACAATTGTCTAAAACAATTATTAAACCACTAGGTAAAACCAAATGATTTTCGCCTATTTCTTCTACAACTGCTGGTAGGCCATTGCCCACAAACAGTTGTAAAGATCCCGGCTTCAGTTTCCTTTTTCTTCTAAGCCCTTTTAAACAATTACAGATATGAGTACCACACCCGGTGTCCTAAACAATGAATTCCGCTTAGAAAATGAATATAATTCAATAGTGAAGATACCTGAAGTACTGGTCGAACCAGTTTGCTTCTTCTTCAACTCAGCAAGATACTTAGGGCAATTCCGTTTCCAATGTCCCACTTTATCGCAGTGATAACAAGATTGGTCCATAACAAAATTTTCCTTTTTCGCCAGAGGGGTCCTTTTAGATCTAGGAGTAGCAGCTTGCTTTCCTTTATCCTTGATGCCCTTTCCCTTCTGTCGTTTCCCTTTGTGGACCTTTCCCCGTTTGATCATGAGAACTCGGGGTGTAGCAGACTTCTTTGGAAGTTTGTTTTCATACTCATTCGCCATGGCATGAAGTTCAGTAATGGTTTTATTCATGTTATGCATAGTATAATTGCGCACAAATTCCTCAAAGTCCTTAGATAAAGACTTGAGAATCATGCCACTTGTAACTGGCTGCGGATAAGTATAATTCAACCTTTCCAATTGCTCAAAATACCTCTTCATCTTGAGGATATGAGGACTAATTGGTGCTCCTTGCTCGTGATGCAAGCTATGAAGTGTTCGATTCAGTTCAAATACTTCAGATTCAGCATGTTTCCCATAGATAGAATGAAGTTTATTGAGTATGTCATACAAACCAATGACCTCATTATATCTATCATACTGAGCAATGCATGCTACCAACTCTCTAGTTGCAGCATTAATACCTGGAGAAACGGGTGTATGCTCTTTAATGACTTGAAACCAGTCATTAAAATTTGGTCCAGAAAGGTTTTCCCTTTCTAGCATCGACCTAAAAGCCAATTGATGTATGTTTTAAGAAGGATTTGTTGTTGCCATCTACAAAACAGACAAAAAGTTCAATTATCGGTATTTTCGATAATTAATCCTTAAGAAATGTAATTACCCATGTTAAATTCATTTAACAGTTACTTTTCACTAAGGCTAGGATCCAACTTGACATATTCAAAAGGTAATCGTGAAAACGATAATTGCAATCATGCAACTCCTGGATTTATGGGACTTTCAACAACACTTTAAAGGGGTAATAAGTGCTTTGTAAACATGTTTTGTCCAATCTTATGCCACGGGTCAAGGATCTCACCTCTTAACTCGTTTTAAGTCGCTCAATTAAGAACATGTAGATAGTCCACCGCTGTCTCACAACGAGTGGTAATCTACCTAGAAGAGATACAATTCGCCCACGGTCTCACACAAAGCGAAAAGCACTGGCAAGTTTCTAATCAAAGTGGGTGGCAATGACTTAACTTTCAATGGGTAACGCATTTGATGTAAATCAAAAGTTTATGTATGAAGACTCATCCATAATCTTCATAACATAATATTTAATAAAATCATTTGTATAGTTTGAACAACACAAGAGAGCTCGGTAGCTCCATTTGAACGCACAAAGAAGCGCAAGGGCAAAGGTTTGCGATGAACGCAATTAATAACCCGTCCTTTTAAAAGGATAACGCACTCCGGCTTATACCTCTCTTAGAGTTTGTTCAAATGGGTGAGCTGGTGTATCTCAAGGTTGTAAGACTCTACTTTTTTTAATGAAATCTCTATTTCGATAGTTCTTTGTCAAGTTTATATTTTTCCAAGAAAACAATTTTTGCATCACCTTTATACAACTTATAAACAATACAAAAATTAATAAACTTACTAATTACCGAACTATTTTAATCAAGTAACAAGTTAAGGTAGGCCACCTAAACATGGTCACTATGGTTCATGCATATGTTTAAATTACAGCTCCCCTTCCGAATAAGAGAACCACATACATCAAGTTACCTTGATTGTGTAAGCCTTTAAACAATTTTAATTAACAAGTAATAATCACATAAACACATAAACATGCTGATTGGAAATTTCCAGAAGCTTGACGACAAGTTTAGGCCTGTTTCTGGTCCGATTCAATTTTCGACCAGCACTACAAATTTTTAGCCCTATGTGTTGAGCATCTACTTTCCAAAGCACAACTTCTAACTCAATACCGATTAAAAGGTATGAATTTTTTAGTGAACTGTCAGAAATCAGGAAAATCACACGAAAAATTTACATAGTCACACATTTATCTAATAATTAACCCTAATTATTTGATATCATGCTTTGCAATATACAACTCTATATATTTAGTAAAATCACAATTAATTTTGTATGAATTCCTTGTGATTTTACTATTATTTAACAACTTTAAATAATTAAGTAACACGTAACATGCAGTTTATAACACATAAATCATGTCAATTCACAAATTCAAAACTTGTCATGAGGGTTTCAATCCACCATTGAATTAGGTCAAATTAATTAAACAAAACCCTAGATTTTATTTAATTAAAATCGATTTTAATTAATTAAAAAATAAGAAAACTCTTTTAAGTATTTAACAATTAATTAAAACTCCAATCCTGTTAGAATATGATATATATAAAACATAATCACAAGTATACGCAACAGAAGAATCGAAAGATATATGCAATCAAATTAATTAACAAAGAATAGAATTGAGACGTGTACCTTATGCAAAGCTTCCAAATAATAATGATATTATTATTATGATGATTTAAGGTTTAAAGTAAAATCCCTCTACGATCGCACACTAGACACCCGTATATTGTATGCTAGTACCCGAATCATGAACCGAACAACCCTTTGTTATTAACCCTTCGATTGACCCTAAGCACTAACCCAAACACCCCTTTTCTTGCTTAAAAACCAAAAACCAAAAACCCTATGAAGAGGGGACTTTCGGTCGACCAAAGGAGAGAGAGAGAGATTTTTTTCACAATTGATTGTATTGTGAATGTGTGTTAAAACCCTTGGAATTAACCCTCTATTTATAGGCAATTATGTAAGGTTTTAAACTTGGTGGACAAGTAATCCCAAGGGAATTAATTCTCCCTTAGAATTTTCGGCCCCCTATGGTGGAATAAGGAAACAACTTGTTTTCCTTATTTCGATCCCACACCTTCTACATAATGAATTAATTCGTCATTATATATTTAATTAATATATTACTTTAATATACTAATTAATGATATAGAGTTACCATGTCATTTTGTGTGGCCCTGTAGGCTTAAATTATTTCCGGACATACGTTTTATAATTAACATGATCACACTTGTGTCTCTAATAGGATATTGCAACGAAGGACTAGAGATGGCTCTTGTTTACGAATATATGCCCCAAGGGATGCTTGAAGATCACCTGCATAAGGCTGGTGAGACTATACCTTGGTTACAAAGCCTCAAAATTTGCATTGGGTCAGCAAGAGGGTTGGACTACCTTAACACGGGTACAGGCACTCAACACAGAATCATACACCGTGATGTAAAGAGCTCCAACATTTTGTTGGATAACAACTTTTCAGCAAAATTTTCTGACTTTGGGCTAGGAAAAATTGGCTCGACAAACCAATCAGGTACAAATGTGACCACTTAGGTGAAAGGAACAGTTGGTTATATGGATCCGTGTTATTACAATACTGGCATATTGACAAGAAAATCTGATGTGTACTCGTTTGGGGTTCTTCTGCTTGAAGTGATATGTGGGAGAGAAGCCGTGGATTCAAAACTTGATCAATATCAATGCGGTTTAGCACAATGGGCTGAAGACCGTATTAAACAAGGAAAACTCAACCATATTATAGATTCAAGAATCTGGGGCAAATCAATATCAATGCGGTTTAGCACAATGGGCTCAAGTACGTATTGCATGTCGCTGCTTACATAATCAACCAAGTCAGCGACCTACCATGGCGGAAGTCGTTTCAACTCTTGAGGCCACAATCTCACTACAAGAGAAAGTTGATTCTTCTGTGACTGAAGGGAATATCATAGACAAAGTACTATGTTTTATATATGCCAAAACCAATCTTTTGAAAACCGGACCGGACGTTGAACCGGTTTCATAATATTATACTGGTTGAACCGGTCGAAGCGCGATCAGAGCGGATATATAATACATACATATAAATTATTTTTTATAATGAATTTTACCCAATAATACAAAATCACAGTGGTATATTAATAAATGATAATACAAATATTTATATTCAAAGTCATCTATCCTAATTTATATATATAAAAAAAAAAATCATTTTGGTAGAATTTGAAAAATGAAAATAAAAGCATTGATAAAATTTGTACTCTTAATTGGTGGTACTAGTACATAAGCGGGCCCAAACAGTGCACGTTCTTTCAATTTGTTAATGTTGCATATAGCCATATACCCTTACACCACACCACTTTTATTTTACTAAACATTGAAACTTTCTCTCCATCGAAAACAAAACACCAGTCACCACCACCCCTTTGAAACTCACTAATCACCACAACCTCAATGAAATACAATCCAAAAGCGAACCTACTCCGGTAATATAGCCATCTCCGGCAGCATATCCTACTCCGGCGACACTGCCAACTCCGGCCACCCTTCAAGTCCACTTTCACCGGCCATCGCCGTCGCCATTTTAAATCCACTTTCCACCGGTCATCCCCGGAGATGAAGGGATCCTTAACGACCCTTCAGATTTACTTTTCATCATCTATTCATCCCATTTTTCGATGAAATTTAATTGTTTGACCGACCATTGACCGACTCATGCCAATTGAAATTCCGATCCGGTTCATCCGACTCACCCGGTTTAGTCCAGTTCATTCTAGTTTAGTGTTTGCTATTAGACCGGAGGCTGTCTAACCGGAATTATCAAAAAGTCCGGTCTAACTGCGGTCAATTCGGTCAGACCATCAGGTTTGAAAACATTGGCCAAAACTGAACTAAAAGCTGACAACTTCATTTCAGCTCTTCCACGGAGTACCCGTGGTAAACCGAGTGATAAAGTAGGTACCTCTAAAATTATATCCCAGTCAAACATGTAATGTGTCTGGGCATTAACATGATAATTAAACTGAATCAACTAGGGGTTAGGATATTAAACTGAATCAACTAGGGGTTGGGATATTAAACTGAATCAACTAGGGGTTGAGATATTAAACTAAATCAAATTTAGTTAGTTTTGTGATAATGTTGCAATTCAACTCAAACAAAAAACTTGTACTTTAACATGATAATTTAAATGTCTTTTAACAGGAAATACTATCATACCACAAAGTCCGCAAAGACCAGAGGATCATGTCAACACCTTTTCAGTCGGTAAATTTAAGGGCCTTTAAGTTTGAGGTAATTAAAGCAGCCACCAGGAATTTTCATCCTCTTGCAGTTATTGGTGGACATATTGATAGTTCACTTCACAAAGGATGGATTGATGAAAAATATGAACCTGCCAGACCCGGAACTGGCATTCCATTTGCTGTAAAGATACTAAGCAACACTCTAGGTCAGAAAGGATGGTTGGTAAGTGTGGATTCTTATATCATTTTTTTACAAAGCCTTAGATTCATGTGTCACCATTGGATGGTATATGCATGTATGCCTATATTTAAGTCAGCATGTTCATGCATCTTATATCATTTGTCACAAGCTGAAATAAATTGTTTTGGGTACTTAATGTTGGAAATTTTATGTAATAACATAGAATATCCAAGTTAATAGATATGTTAAAAGGAGTTGAAAGAATAATTAACTAATGTGAGTTTGTCCCACATTGATAGAAGAATAAACATTAAGTGTGTTTATAAGGAGGAGTGTTGGAGGAATTATAATTCCTTATAAGGGGCTACACCCCAAGTGAGCTAGGAGGGTGCGAAGCACCTGACGCGCCCGTGCCCGAGACCGGGGGCGTGGGCGATTAGGCGTAATGTGGCGATGAGGCGTAATTATGGCTTACATGGCTCAATTATGGCTAAGTGTGATGGCTCAAGTGTTAGTGGTTGTGGCTTAAGTGGGATCCTTTGTTCCTGGTTTAACACCTGGAACAACACTTGCATTAGTTCAGCAAGTGACATATGTTTTAATGTGTTGTTAACCTTCTAATGTTAACAGGTGTTTCCCACTTAACAAAATCTGATTTATATATGTTTTGTAACTGATCAGAATGATAATAACAAGAACACTAACACTTTCTCCATCCTGGATCATCTACAATACTCTTTCTCTTTCACTCCACTTCAAGAAGTTCTTGAAGGTAAATTCTGGGTTGTGGTTGACTCCGGCAGTACTAACTGCTTTGGCTGTTGTACCCTGGGAAACTGTCGGGTTCACTTGGGTGGCCCGAAATCAGTTTTAAGGGACCTTGGTTTAACCATATCCTCAGCCCGTTTTTGCCTTTCTTTCTGTTTCTGTTTTATTCTTTATTTTGCTTTCTTGTAATGTTTTGTACTACTTTCTTTACTTGTAATTTTGTTGTTGTAATTCGAATGTATCTTCAATAAAATTGTTGTTTTCTTGAATGGTGTTCTAACAATCTTAAAACTAATTTTCTTTCTTCACCATTCTGTTAATTCGAATTACAGAATTATGTTTTTACAAAACTTTGTTATATACTTTTCTGTAAAGTTTACTCATTTAAATAAGTCTTTACTTTCTGCTAGTTTTTTAGTAAAAATTTGATTGTTCTATTTCAGAAATGGCTACTGAAATGAACTCTTCTACTAATGGAACTACTTCTTCTACCACCACCAACACCGTTGGTGCAAATGTTTCTCAATCTGTAGGACATACCGTCTCTACAAGCATGGGACCTTTAGTAGGTACCCAAGCTGCCCAAACTATGGCCAACCACTGTGAAAAACCAGAAAAGTTTTCTGGTAACAACTTCAAAATGTGGCAACAAAAGATGTTGTTCTATTTGGCCACTTTGAATCTTGCGAGATTCCTAACTGAAACAGCACCTCAAATTCTTGAAGTTTCTACTGATGCTCAATCAGTAAGTGCTGTTGATGCTTGGAAGCATTCTGAATATCTATGCCGAAACTATGTGTTAAATGGTCTAGTTGATTCACTGTATAATGTATTTTGCAAAATAACAACTGCAAAAGATTTATGGGAATCTTTGCAAAAGAAATACAAAACCGAAGATGCCGGAACTAAAAAGTTCATAGTTGCAAGGTTTTTAGAGTTTAAAATGGTTGACTCTAAAACTGTTATGGCACAGGTTGAAGAATTGCAAATCATAATTAGTGAAATCTTATCAGAAGGAATGGTTCTTGGTGAAACATTTCAAGTTGCTTCCATGACTGAAAAGTTGCCCCCAAGTTGGTTGGATTTTAAAAATTACCTTAAGCATAAGCGAAAGCAAATGACCGTTGAAGAGCTTGTTGTTCGTCTTCGAATTGAGGAAGACAATAGAGGTGCTAAAAATGGTGGTCATATTGAAGGTCTTGCTAAGGCCAACTTTGTTGAGCATGGACAAAGTTCCAAAGGAAAAGGTAATTTTAAGGGTAAAGGGAAAGGTCCTATTAAGAAGAACAAAGGAAAAAGGATGGATTTGAGTCCAAAGAATGGTGGTGTAAAGAAGAAGGTTAGTTTGTTCAAAGGGAAGTGTTACAATTGTGGTGAATCTGGTCACCGAGCTGATCAATGCAAGAATCCAAGGAAGGAAAGGGCAAATATGATCGAAGATGACATGGCTCTTGTTGCTATGATTTCTGACCTCACGGCTAAGTTGGAAGAGGTCAATCTTACCACCGATGGAATCAAAGGATGGTGGGTTGATACGGGTGCAACCCGTCATGTGTGTCCGGATAAGACTATGTTCCATAACTTGAAAGAAATATCCGGTGAAGACAAGTTGTATATGGGAAATGCCGCCACCGCCGATATCAAGGGTGAAGGCGATGTGATCCTCAAGTGGACTTCGGGGAGAGAGCTCAAGTTAACCAATGTGTTGTATGTTCCCGAATTGCGCAAGAGTCTTGTGTCGGGTTGGTTGCTTAACAAGAATGGGTTTCGTTTAGTGTTTGAAAGTGATAAGTTTGTGTTAACTAAACGTGGTTTGTATGTTGGTCAAAGTTATGCCCTTAATGGGATGTTTAAGCTCAATGTTGTACCTATTAAGCAAGTGAATGAAAATGCTTCTACTTCCGCTTATTTGATTGAGTCTTCTAATATTTGGCATAATCGTCTTGGACATGTGAATTTTAATTCAATGCGTCGTTTAATTAAGTTAAATTGTATACCATCTTTTAACATTGATTCTAAATCTAAATGTCCAACTTGTGTTGAAGCTAAACAAACCACAAAATATTTCAAATCTATTGAACGAAACACCGAGCCACTTGATTTAATCCATACCGATGTATGTGATTTTAGATCGATTCCCACTCGAGGTGGTAACAAATATTTCATTACATTTATTGATGATTGTACAAGATATTGCTATGTATACTTACTAAAGAGCAAAAATGAAGCAATGTATAAGTTTATCTTGTACAAAAATGAAGTTGAGAATCAACTCAACAAAAAGATTAAAAGATTAAGGAACGATAGAGGAGGTGAATATGTTTCTCCATTTGCTGAAATTTGTGCTCAAAATGGTATTATCCATGAGCAAACAGCTCCTTATACCCTACAACAAAATGACATTGCTGAAAGGAAAGATCAAACTCTTAAAGAGATGATGAATGCCATGTTAATAAGCTCGGGCTTAGGACAAGATATGTGGGGAGATGCAGTTTTATCGGCAAACTATCTTTTGAACAAGATACCTTTCAAGAAAAAGGATGTTACACCTTATGAGTTATGGTTTAATAGAAAACCATCCTATAAGTTCTTGAAAGTGTGGGGGTGTTTAGCAAAGGTGGTGGTTCCACCACCTAAAGTTCAAAAGATAGGACCAAAAACTATTGATTGTGTATTCATAGGATATGCTAAGCATGGTAGCGATTGTGAATCCTCAAATCTTGCTGAACATAGTAGTGCATATCGGTTTCTAGTACATGAGTGTAAGAACCCGGAAATACACAAAAACAATATACTTGAGTCAAGAAATGCTTCGTTTTTTGAAAATGTGTTTAACAATCAGAGGAAGAAGAAGTAGAACCGCGAAGAAGCAAAAGGCAAAAGATTGAAAAATCTTTCGGGCCTGATTTTGTTTCTTATATGGTTATGAGTGAACCTCAAACATATCATGAAGCGGTTAATTCACAAGAAGTGCCTCAATGGAAAGAAGCCATTAAGAGTGAAATTGATTCTATTTTGCAGAATCATACTTGGGAATTAGTTCGTCTTCCACCTGGTTGTAAACCACTTGAACATCGTTGGATATTCAAGAAAAAGATGAAATCTGTTAGAGCACATAAAGTGCACAATCTGTTGTCCGATGCAATAATTCTAAAAGGCTAAGAACTATTAAGTTAATAAGGCCCAGTCTGTTTGTACAGCCTATAAATATAAGTCTTAGGTCACGAATTTAGGTTGATGATTTAGTTGCAACATAGAGTCATTCACTAGGTTCTCGAGGTAGAGATCTATACCTCGAGATACCGCCCAAACTATCACGATTCGTCTCAATGATTGTAATCCGTAATCATTGTAGATGTTGTTCATACGGATTCAACTTGTAATCATATGATTAATGATAGTATTTTTGTGTTGATCTCCTGTTCTTATTATCTTCGTGTGTGTTTATCATGATAATCATTAATTAACCCTAAAGACGATCATAGACGGATTCCGCACTCACGACATAATCATAGACGATCTCGAGAGCGATCTATAGCTATCGAGGGACTCACAAAATCTGATGGCTCTATTGATAAGTACAAGGCAAGACATGTGGTCAAAGGATATAGACAAAAGAAATATCTTGATTACTTTGACACATATGCGCCTGTAACTCGAGTAACTTCGATCAGATTGGTGCTTGCGATTGCAGCATTGAGAAATTTGGAAATACATCAAATGGATGTAAAAACCGCCTTTCTCAATGGAGAGCTTGATGAAGAAATATATATGGAACAACCTGAGGGTTTTCCCGCTCCTGGCCAGGAGGACAAAGTTTGTAAACTTGTCAAGTCTTTGTACAGATTGAAACAAGCTCCAAAGCAATGGCACCAAAAGTTTGATCAAGTCATGCTCGACAATGGTTTCAGGATTAATGAGTGTGATAAATGTGTTTATGTCAAAGACATATTTAAAGGATATGTTATACTTTGTCTATATGTCCATGACATACTCATTGTGGGTAGTGATGATAGTATGATCAAATCTACCAAAGACATGTTGAAGGCGAGATTTGACATGAAGGATATGGGTTTAGCAGATGTCATTCTTGGAATGAAAATTACTCGAACCCAAGATGGCTTAGTGTTAAGTCAATCTCACTATGTGGACAAGATCCTTGAGAAATTCAGTCCCGAGGACTCAAGAGTCGCTCGATCTCCAATAGATACCACGCAACACCTATCGAAAAATAGAGGTGAAGGTGTTGCTCAATTGGAGTACTCAAGGGTAATTGGCAGCTTAATGTATCTCATGACAAGTACTAGGCCTGACTTAGCCTATGCTGTTAGTAGGCTAAGTAGATATACTAGTAATTCTAGTTTGGAACATTGGAAGGCTATGACTAGGTTACTAAGATACTTGAGATATACAAAGAATTATGGGTTGCATTTTGGTCGAGATCCAGCTGTATTGGAAGGATATAGTGATGCTAATTGGATATCCGGTATAAAAGATTCCAAATCCACAAGTGGATATGTATTTACTCTTAGAGGAGCAGCTATAACTTGGAAATCGTCCAAGCAAACGCTAATTGCTAGATCCACGATGGAATCTGAATTTATAGCATTGGATAAAGCTAGAGAAGAAACAGAATGGCTACGACATTTCTTGGAATATGTTCCAAGATGGCCAAAGCCATTAACGGCTGTTTGTATACATTGTGATTGCCAATCGGCTATTGGTAGAGCTCAAAATACAATGTATAATGGCAAGTCAAGACATATTCGTCGTAGGCATAATAGTATACGACAACTGCTCACAACAGGGGTTATCACTATTGACTATGTGAGGTCAAAGGATAACATTGCGGATCCACTAACTAAAGGTTTAAGTAGTGAGGCAGTTTATAAGTCATCAAGAGGAATGGGGCTAAAGCCCATTGAGTAAATTTGTACGAAGGAAAACCTAACCTAGATGTAAATGGAGATCCCATGATCTAGGTTCAACAGGACAACCTAATTGTACGAATAGAGGAGGTCATTGTGGGGGAGCACCCCAAACATCAAAGGGAGTTTACAGTCATTGTGGGGGGAGAACCCACCACAATAAATTGAGTTGCAAATTTTCCTAGTCCATTCCTATATCAAATCAATGATATCATAGAGGTTAAGCTTATAGCTTTTAATGATTGTGAGCAATCACCTATGTTAGAGAGAAGTGTGGTCGCTTCGAATGGAATTATGGGGGCGCAATTCCTAGAGCTCTCGCAGAACCAGGATAGTGTTCCATGACCATACCGGACATGAAAGTGAGGGGTTAACCAGACTAGGGAAAGTATTGTGTGATGTGCAATAACGTCTACATAAAAAGGAGTTAGTTCAAAGACATCAAGTTCTACTAACTGCTAGGAGACTAAGTGCACTCACAAAGGAAAGTTCAAAGGGTAACACCTACTTATCCTGCAATACTTGATTGTCAGAATTTATCTTTAATAACCATATCTATTAATGTGGGGGATTGTTGGAAATTTTATGTAATAATATAGAATATCCAAGTTAATAGATATGTTAAAAGGAGTTGAAAGAATAATTAACTAATGTGAGTTTGTCCCACATTGATAGAAGAATAAACATTAAGTGTGTTTATAAGGAGGAGTGTTGGAGGAATTATAATTCCTTGTAAGGGGCTAAGTGAGCTAGGAGGGTGCAAAGCACCCGATGCGCCCGCGCCCGTGCCCGAGACCGGGACCGGGGGCGTGGGCGATGAGGCGTAATGTGGCGTTTTAGTGGCGCACTTTGCACTTGAGCCGTGAGCCGCTATTGAGCCATCTTTATTTTTGGCTAGTTCGGTGTGGCTCGCTTATGGCTTACATGGCTCAATTATGGCTGTGTGATGACTCAAGTGTTAGTGGTTGTGGCTTAAGTGGGATCCTTTGTTCCTGGTTTAACACCTGGAACAACACTTGCATTAGTTCAGCAAGTGACATCTGTTTTAATGTGTTGTTAACCTTCTAATGTTAACAAAATCTGATTTATATATGTTTTGTAACCGATCAGAATGATAATAACAAGAACACTAACACTTTCTCCATCCTGGATCATCTACAATACTCTTTCTCTTTCACTCCACTTCAAGAAGTTCTTGAAGGTAAATTCTGGGTTGTGGTTGCTCCGGCAGTACTAACTGCTTTGGCTGTTGTACCCTGGGAAACTGTCGGGTTCACTTGGGTGGCCCAAAATCAGTTTTAAGGGACCTTGGTTTAACCATATCCTCAGCCCGTTTTTGCCTTTCTTTCTGTTTCTGTTTTATTCTTTATTTTGCTTTCTTGTAATGTTTTGTACTACTTTCTTTACTTGTAATTTTGTTGTTGTAATTCGAATGTATCTTCAATAAAATTGTTGTTTTCTTGAATGGTGTTCTAACACTTAATTCATCCAAATATTGTAAAGTTACTTGGTTACTGCATCGAGGGTGAACATAAAATGCTAGTATGCGAATTCATGTCTGGTGGCAACCTAGGAAAGCATCTATTTAGAAGTGAGTTCTAACCGAAATTTATTATCATCTTTTCTTGTTGCTTTATATTAATATGATTTAATCGAAATAAAATTTGAAACAGAGAGTTCTTCTATTCGCCCTATCCCCTAGAACCTAAGAATGAAGTTGCTCTTGGTGTTGCAAAGGGGATTGCTTACCTACATAGCCTAAAAAGAAAACATATATATTTAGATTTGAATTCGTCTAGTATTTTGGTAGATTCTGGATGTCCCCATTGTATACTTTCCAATCTTTTGCACCATTTAGCATCGTTACTTGATTCCTTACAAACTTAAACTTTAATTTATCCTTAGGATTACTATGCAAAACTGTGCACTTTATGGTGTGCGAAGGACGGGCTTGTAGATGGGAATAGTCTTGTCGTTACACGCGTTTTTGGTACTAATGGATACTCTACTCCCACACTGTTGCTACAGGTAGAGTAAACTCACAACATTAACATGAAAATACAGTAAATGATCTTTGACCCAATTTGTTTGTCATAATCCTTAAAGTTAGGTGTTAAAAGTTAGAAGAAATCTTGCAAGTAATATAGAAATAAAACTAAAATGAAGGACACCCATGATTACAAAAATATAATAAAGTAAAATTGAGAAAAAGGTTTTGCATATAAAATCAATGAGTTGATATCTTTGAAGTGGATAGTTTACCTTCCAAACCTTATTTTGAGGATAAAAGCTTGTAGAAACCGCCATCTAGTATCATAGTTGTGAAAATATAGCATCAACATAACATTTGTAAACATTGTATTTTTGAAAGTGAGATAACAGTTACAAGCGATATCTACACATTTGGTGTGGTTCTTTTGGAAATCTTGACTTGGAGGCGCTGTATTGACAAGAAGCTTCCACTCACTGAGCAGGTTCTGGTTGAGTTTGTTATGCAATACTTGACAGACAAAGAAAGGATACTACAAATCATAGACCCACTAATAGGTGGGCAGTATTCATCAACCGTAGCGAAAAAAGCTGCAACCCTTGCATGGAAATGCCTTTTAGACGAACCAAGCAAAGGCCGAGTGCAAATGATTTGGTAAAAGTATTGGAGCAGCTACAAGACTTTTCAAAATAAGCCAAACGATTACATTTACTAATAATGTAAAGATTCATTCATAGCATTTCTAAGAAAAGAGATTATACTTGGGAAAAGAATGATTTCTTGTACTATTTGGAGAAACAACTAATTTTATATTTCAAATAGATAAAGAATCTTAAAAATCACAGACCCACACATAGAAGTTTATTAGTAATTAGGAATAGTAATTTATAAACATCATATCTATTGTTGGATTCAAATGCCTCACAATTCACACACATAACAAAATCACGTACGCACATATGAATTAGGTGATATATGAAGCAGATTTAGATGAAAGAAATGGCTTCTAATATCCAAAAAACTCACTGTATTTAGAATTTAATTGAAAAGGAATAGGTGCTACATAAAACAAAACAAAAAACTAACTAAACCAATTTATAATAAACAAACTATGATCATAAAATAAGTATTCTAAACTTTAAACAAACCAACCTAAACGTAGACTTTTAACATTGGTATATTCCCATTATATCAGCTTGAATTCTTTTAACACCCACTAGCTAAAAGTAAAATCCCTTCTGCTTGATTGACTCAAAAACGATTCAACTTAACCTGTTAGAGAACTTAAAATAATATACCCGTTTAGACCTATTCAATCGTGATACGTGAACGACTGGATTAACCCAACATATATAACTCCAAAAACATTAATATCAATATACATAATATACCACAATCAAAAGCCTTTTAGCCACAAGTTTCAACTATACAAGTTAATGATCATATAGTTCGTTGAGTTACATTAAATGTTAATTGTGAAAGTTCAATCTCGCAATGTAGTTGCATTTTGGTGCAATTAGCCCATACTTTTAAAAACTAAATTCAGTATTCTGACAATACGATTATGATATGTCGATTAATAGGTTACCGCAATTATATGCTGATATATGATTTACTTTACTGAAAAATATAAATCACGAAATATAGCTTTGAAAGTATCAGAGCAAAGCACTGTTAGTGCATCACCAATTCTTTTTAAAACTATCCACTTGAGGTGCCAACAAACAACAAAGAATTAGATAATATGATCATGCTACATTATTAACTTAAGTGACTTATGATTTCCCAATCTTCATTTTTATTCGTCATTCATCAAAATCCATCAAATCATATGATCATGCTCTTGACAAAACCTTTCTTTCATTTGTGTTTGATTCGTTTATTCATCATACTTATACTCATTACATATTTACATGATACATGTGCAGCTTGTAACCGCTTTGATAAATAATCTTTGTTGCCAATAGCCATGAATTTTCCAGAACTCAAATGACCTGTTTCAGTTGATTGTGTTAGAATCCAAAATTGTGATAAATTGTAATTTAACTTATAGGATTTACTTGTTAAATTATAGGTTTATGATTATTAAGGATGAAGGGCTAATTGTGATAATTAGCTTAATTGTATAGTTAGACTATAAATACCCCCCTCACTCCTTAGAAATCATAACCTTGAACCATTTTTACACTCACATTAATACCAATCATCCCAATTCACCTCTAATTCTCTCTCAAAACATACACAAACACCAAGAACACACACACTAAACAAACACCTTGATTCCTCCATTGTTAATGTGAATTTGGTGCTAGAAATCGTGTTATAACATGTGGTATCAGAGCAAAAATTGTTTGATATCGATCCATCACTGAATTCAATCAAAAATTTATCAAAATCAAAATCAAAAAGTTTTTTTTCGTCATTTTTTTTCCACTGTTTTTCGAAAATTCATCTCTCAAATCTCGTGATAGTTGATAACATAATCCTGTCAAATTTCAAGTTCTAATTCGATCTAAATCTCGAGTTTGAATTTTTGGATTTTGGCGCTAAACTTTGGGTTTTGAATCTATTATGTTTTGTGTTGATTTTTGTTATCGGATTTTAGCTGAGGTGAAATCAAACAGTTTGCAAGAAATTTCACGTTCTAACTCTCAGAAAATCGAAAGATATTAAAGTTTTGTTAAGTCATCAATGGAGTTTTCTGTTGAAACTGCGATATTGATGATGAAGATGACTCAAGGACGATCTTGAGCTAGGACGATCCTCACAAGACCGTCTTAGTCTTCATACCTACATTTTACATTTCAGTGTTTTGTGGCTTGTAGGACGATCCTCACAAGGTCGTTCTGGCAAGTGGTTGTGGTGTGAAAGTATTTGTTTGTGGCTAATTAATCCGAAAGGATTGGTTTGGTCAATTCAAATACTTGAAAAGTATTTGATACTTGATAATTTTGTGACAGAAAGCTAGGATGATCTCCTCAAGATCGTCTCAGCTCACTAATTCTAGGACAATCCTGACAAGATCGTCCCAGTTTCTTTGAAAAGTTGTTGTGGTTTGGTTGAAGTCATTGTGATTGGGAATCACACACTTCCTGGGTAACTAATCTCATTGATTGGTTTTGCTCAAATTTCTATGAATCCATTTCATACTGAAAATCTGTCCAATTTTTACAAAAATACTTAGAAAATTTCTTCAAGTAATCAACTCTAGAACGATCTTCCTCCAAGACCGTCTCATTTCTAGAATTTCAAAACGATTCTCTCAAGATCGTTTCATTTCAATTCATTTCATTTCATTTCTTAAATTCAATTCCAAAACTTACTTCAATTTCAATTTCATTCCATACTTAGCCAAATTTCGTTCAAAGTTTCCAAGACGATCTCATTCAAAATCATTTCAACTGTTTTTCACTCAAGACGATCTTGCTTAGAACGATCTTCTTTCAAGATCGTTTCATTTCCTGATTTTTCCAACTCTTATTTCATTTCAAGTTTCAAATCAAATCTCTTTCAAATGGCTTCTCGTGAAGCATTGGCATTGGGTTCAGATACAAGACCTCTAGTTCTCTACCGTGGTTCCTATGGACTATAGAAGAAAAGATTTATGGACTATGTGGAATATCAACCAAATGGTCACCTACTTAAAGATTCCATCCTTAATGGACTTGCAGTTCATCGTCATCCCACTACTGGTGCAATACTCACTCTTGATCTTTTGAATGCTGAACAAAAAGCTCGAACAACTGCAGATAACAGAGCTAGATCATGCTTATTCAAAGCACTACCAGATGAAATCTATGGTCTGTTGATTCTTATGATACAGCCAAGGAGATATAGGATGAGGTGGCAAGACAAATGGAAGGATCTGACGTGACTTCAACTATAAGATTGACAAATGTGTTGACTGAGTTTGACAACTTCAGCAAATTTCCAAATGAATCTCTAGAGGCTGTCTACTGTAGGTTCTGCAATATCATAAATGAACTTAGGAAGAACAATGTTAGGAAATCAGATATTGAGTTAAACATCAAATTCATCAAAGCTCTTGGTCCAGAATGAGAAGATTTTGGAACACAGATTAAGCAACATCAAAATCTGACCAAGTTCACCATTCATAATCTTCATGAATCCTTTAAACTCAATGAACACCAAGTTCTAAACAAAGCTTCATCAAGCAAAATGCCAGAAGTTGTATCTTCTGATCCTTTGGCATTGATTGTTGAAAAGAAAGTTTCTGAAGCTCTTAAGAGACAAATGGTCGTTGTTTCCTCGTCTGATGAGGAGGGAGATAATTTGATGGCTACAAGAGATGGTGTTTCAGATGAACTATATCAAGCTCTTGCCGTGGTAACTAAGCATTTCCAGAAGAAATTCTACAAAGCGAGGCCAATAAACAACAATCTTTGTACTTCTTCTACAAGTGCATTTCCAAAGAAGCAACACTATCATTCAAAGAGTTATGAGCAAGGTGAAGGAAGTGGATCAAAGCATGGTGAGAAAAAAGAAGGATTTGAGAAACCCGTTGTTGAGAAGGGTAAAACATCAGACAAAAAGTTTTAGAACTGTGGAATTCCTGGTCATTTTGCTATTGATTGCAAGCAACCTTGAAAGCGGAACTATGAGTACTACAAGCAGAAGATGCTTTTAGCCAAACAAGTTGAAGTTGGACATGCTTTGCTTGCTGAAGATGATAAATGGCTATTGCTCTCCGATGATGAGGATGAAGATCTCTCTGCTAATGTTTGCTTTATGGCGAGGTTGGCCAAGGACAAGATTTTTGAAGCAGAAAGCACTGATGATGAGTACCCGGATGATGAGGTAAATCTCGACTCTACTTTTTCATCAATTAAGGATAAAGAGTCATGTAGATTAGCTTTGTCAAACTTGACAACTCATATTAAGTCTTTAGCCAACAAGAACAAAAAGTTGCAAAATAGTAATTCATTGTCTAAAAGTGAATTTTCAAAACTTCTAGAAGAACATTCAAAATTACTTTTTGAACATGATGCTATTAAACAAGACTTTCAAGCATATAAAGACCAAGTGTTGGTTAAAAAATGTGAGTTGAATGCCTCTCCTGATTCTAAGTTATTACAAAAATGTCATAATCTTGAAAAGATCATTCAAAATCTTGAAAAAGCCAATCAAGATCTTGAAACTCAAAAGACCAATGAATGGCTTCGGGCAAACGCTAGACAAATGGATGTGGATATTCTGAATAAAAAAGCTACAAGAAGCTAAACCACAATTGTTTTCTAAAAGGCATTGAGATTGAGAATCTTGAAAAACAAATTGAGGAATTGAAAAAAAAATATACTTTTCTATCAAGAAAAGTTGTATAAAGTTGAACAAAATCCTCTTTTGGATTTCACTGCCTATTTCAATAAGTAAAATATTGATAGAAAAGATCTTCTTCTTGGGTTGGGATTTGAGAATATCACTCCATTGCAAAAAGCCAAAGAAGAAATAGAACCTTTGTATGATGAAAAATTCCTTCGACTTGGTATGGTACAATAGTTCATTCGTCCATTGGATGACGAATTTGAGACTGATGAAGTTAAGAAAATCCAAAACAATAAATTTTTGGTTAATTATGATGCGATAAATGCTTCTCATGAAACCAAAGAATCTTCAATTTTTGAATTAGAAGAAATTGCATCAAATTTTCAAAACCAAGAATCTGTCAATTCTCCACCTAAACCAACTAAATTGTATGTTCCATCCATAATTTTGGAAAAACAAATAGAAGGTTTACAACAAAAGGTGGAATCTCAACAAAAAAAACTCATTGATAACCTAAAGTCTCAAAGTCCGAATTCAGAGGATAAATTTATTGTTATTGATACTAAGAAAGTTTGTGTGAATGTTTCTACTCAAACTGACCTAAGCTCCTTAGTAGACCATTCCACTCAGACTACTTGTGTTTCATCTACAAATTCCTCCACCCAGACCTTGACTGATTGTCTTGCATGTACTTGTCAAACTACTGCTACTTCAATAGCTGAAAATTATGTGCAATCTGATTTATCTGATGAAGATCTTGCGCATAGTTTAGTTTTGATATGGTACTTTTATCGGTTTTTCACTTGCAATTCTGCTGATGAGTTAGTTGTTCACCCTAAGCTTAGTGCTAGTATAGGTGTTGAATCTTCTACTCATATTTCTTGTGAGACCAAAGGTGTATCAGTTCAAGTTGACCTAATTTCTGAGACTACCCGTGATATGAAGTTGGACAACAAGATTCCTGATTTTTCAAAGTTTTCAAAAGAATTCACAAAAGATGATTTTGATAAATTCATGGAGGGAGAATATGTTTTTGACTCAGAAACTGAGAAAAAGATTGAATCTCTCAAAATCAAAGTTGAAACAAAAGAGGAATCTTAAAAACCATTGTCCAAAACTCCAGCTTCATATTATTCAAAGGAACGAGTTAAGCCCAAACTCGTCAAGACTGATTATTCAAAGGAACGAGTTAAGCCCAAACTCGTCAAGACTGAAACAAAGAATCATACCCCAGTCAAACATGTCAAGAAGAAACAAGCTGAGACCACACCAAGACCAAAGTATCACAAAGTGAAACTTTCGAAAGACTATCCCAATGCTTCTCAATCTAACTCTCAATCTAGTTCTTTACCTAAGGTGTCTAAGTCTAGCTCAGGGTTGCTAAATAAGGACACATCGAATGGTTCAACTAGATATAGGGATAGATATGGACGGTTTTCTCATGATAAACCAAAGAAGCAAGAAGTTTCCTCGCCTCCAAAAGAGAACAAAAAGATGAAAGTGTTTAAAACCCCTCATCTAATCTTCTTAGTTTCAATTCAACAGGAGGAAAGACCAAATGGGTTGCTAAGTCATTAGAACCTAAGATCACTAGTAAGCATGTTGAGGAAAAGAAGAAGAAGAGGAGGAGAAAGAGTCATAATAGGAAGAAGAGAGTTCCTATTGATCTGAACAATTCATCTTTGAAAAACAATGTTAATAATACCAAGACAATGCCTTGTGGGTCTGTAAACAATTTTAATTCTTGTGCTTGTGTGAATGATTTGAATGCTGATAGACATGTTACTTTTAATTCTAATGTGAATGTGTGTACCTTTTATCCAAATGTGCTTATTGATGATGTGCTTGTTAATGCTTATGTTGATTCTAAAGCATGTTTGTATACATTTCCTAAGTTATATCCCCTGCCTGTGTTAACTAACCACAAAGGACCCGTCTTTAAGTGGGTACCTAAAGTCGGTTAAAATTCTTTGATTGCAGGAAATAACCATCTGTGTTTGGTTACTCGATTCTGGGTGTTCGAAGCATATGACCGGAAATAAAGCATTGCTCAAGAATTTTGTTGAACGATTCATCGGAACGGTTCGTTTTGGAAATAACAGTTTCGCTCCTATCTTAGGTTATGGAGACATTGAACGAAATGGATTTGTCATTAAGAAAGTTCACTATGTTGAAGGTTTAAGTCATAATTTGTTCAGTGTTGGACAATTCTGTGACAACAATCTTCAAGTTCTTTTTCGACAATCCCTTTGCAAAGTCCAAACTCTAGATGGAGTTGATATTCTTTGTGGAGACCGTGGTGATAATCTTTATACCGTCAATCTTGATGATAACCAACCAACAGATAATATTTGTCTCGTTTCAAAGGCTACTTCAAAGAACTCTTGGTTATGGCATTGAAGGCTTTCTCACTTGAATTTTCAAACTATCAATGCTTTGGTCAACAAGCATCTTGTTGAAGGCTTGCTTGACTATAAATATGAGAGTGAGCATGTTTGTCCTTCTTGTTCTATTGGGAAGATCAAAAGAACTTCTCATAAACCGAAGAAATGTCCAAATTCTTTAGCACCTCTTCATTTGCTTCACATGGATCTTTGTGGGCAGGTGAAAGTACAAAGCCGAAATGGGAAGAAATACATCTTGGTTATTGTTGATGATTTTTCAAGATATACTTGGGTCAAGTTTCTTGCATCCAAAGATGAAACAACTCAAATTTTGATCGATTTCATCACTTCCACTCAAGTAAATCTTCAACTTCTAGTTCGTTACATCCGTTCGGATAATGGTAATGAGTTCAAAAATGCCGTTTTCAATGAATTTTGCAATTCCAAAGGCATTACTCACCAATTCTCTACAGCTCGCACCCCACAACAAAATGGTGTCGTTGAAAGGAGAAATTGAACGCTGGTGGAAGCAGCAAGGACAATGCTTGCTTATTCCAAATTGCCATCAAATATGTGGGTTGAAGCTGTTAACACTGCTTGTCACACTCATAATCGGTCCATCATTAATCAGCGTCATGAGAAGACTTTGATATGTCGTATTTTAGACCCATTTCCCACAATGAATATAGTTGTTTTAACATGGTTTATAAGTCGTTTTTTTATACATTTGGTGCGTTTATGGTATTTGTTAGTGTTTCAGGCTACTGACAGGTATTTAAGCGTATATCTGGAGAAAACGACATTATTTAGGTGAAATAAGTGCTAACGGATGATTCCTGGATTGTTTGGATAAAGAAAGCAGAAAGTCAACGAAAGTCAAAGCTGAAAAATGGGAGTTGCCCCGCAACGTGGTAGTTGCCCCGCAACTGGAAAACAGAGGAGAATCGTTGCCCTGCAACTTATGTAGTTGCCCCGCAACACCTTCAGCTTTAAATCATTGGACGTCAATAAGTCAACACGAAGCTAGACCTAGTTGCCCTGCAACTTGGTAGTTGCCCCGCTACTTGGTCCGAATTTGGGAAAATTTTTTGGAAACATATAAATAGCTTGCTTAATCATTCCAAAACCCTATTCCATCTACTCCGGCCGATTTTTGCATCATTCAAGGAGGTTTTTCATCAGTTTATTCATCTTTGAAGATCAAGATTACGATTGGATTATTCTCATCATTCCGTATTAGATTGTTAGTCATTCTTGGAAGGATTTTTACATTCGGTACATTATGTTTTCTTATACTATTGTTTGTTTTCATCTTTTCATTATGAGAGGCTAAATCTCTTTACACCCGCTTGGGTAGTAAACATGTCATAGGGTCATTTTGAATGTTACTTGCAATAGTTGGACAAGATTTGCATGTTTAATCAAAGATCCATATTTATTTGAGTTTAACACTTCTTCATGATCAACGAACCATAGGGAGGTAAGTAGAAATAAGATGAATTTGGGTAAAAAATATTTTGCAACACATGGTGGGTCGTCAAGGACCATCGATCTAAGGACTAGTGCGCCTAAGAAAAGAGAACAAGGAAAACAATATGGAATCACTAAGTTAATAGTGAAAGCAAATAAGGAATACAACGTTAGAAGTCAAGGCACGTACCACCACAACGATCAAGGAAGTTGGTCGTTGAATTAACTTTCAAGAAACTACAAAACTCCGGGAGGAGCTATTTACGGAACACTGGAACGAAAGCGTGATAATGATAACATACATCTGTGATGAGTTCGGATTCAAGGATCCTTATCACTATGATCTCACAAGTACCCCTAAAATAACTTAATGGACAAGTGACTGCTGGTGTGTTATTCGAGGTGACGATTACTCTAATTAGAGATGGATTTGAGTGACGAAATGGTAAGGAGTATGGTGACCCATGAGAAAACGAAATAAAAATGGCGGGAACCGCATGGTTGAGGAAAAGACTAAGTAACGTTGTTTCCTCTAAACTATCTTATACCGCAATTCCTAATAACATTATGTTATAGAAAGCTGAAAATAGATTTGAGGCTTTAGAAGAGCAAGGTCATTGGAAGTTTTGTGGAGGCCTGAAAGGACCCAAATACGAATTGTCCTTAAGACGGAACCCATACTAATGAGGGCTTGAAGTGTTAGTTCTTGCCAAGACGGTGAGGATGTGATATGATTATTTGTGAGTATAAGGATTGTGTAAACTCTATCGCAAGGAATGCATAGGAATAGAAGAGAAAAGGAAGAGGTTATATGTGTAATGCTGAAAAGGAGTTAGCCGAAAATATATCATAAAGGGGTAATACCTTTACATAAAAAGGAAGAATTAAAGGTTCCATACAACGATTTGCGAGCCAATATCAGCAAGAGCAAGATAAAAATGAGTTACGATGCGACTTTACGAATAACGAAAAAGGTGACATTCGAAAACAAGGACAAAGGCGAGTATGAGGAGTAAAATAGAACTATCCATGGCTGAATCGTAATCCCCTTGTATGTCATAAAACAACAAAGTCAACACTGAAAAACTCTAAAATGAGGTACTGTGAAGACGTACCTTTACAAATTTAGTAGAACTCGGCATAACGGAATTGTATCACTCTTGTTAAGAGGGTAATCCCTTAACAAATGCTTGGTCACAAACGAGGTTAATGTTGTCAAGGAGAGGCAAGTGCGTCGAACGTCAAACCCAAGAAAAGGGATAATAGGCGGGAGCCATTGAAACGATTCTTTAATTGGGAAAGAAAAAAAAAGTACACAACGTGACAATGGAAGTGAGTAACCACCAATGACTGATATTCAAAAGTTTCTTATTATTTTTATTGTAACTTACGTTACGAACTGTTTGCTTATTTTACACCTCTGTATTGGCGATCTTATCATCATCCCATTATTTAGTATTGATCTAGGCGAGATTGACAGCCCACAACGATTGCATACGATAAATCTTTAGTTGTCTCATGAAGTGAACGACATTTGTAACTTTTCGAAGTTCTAACCACGAGAAATTTAGGGCACCAAGCAAGGGATGCCCCAAACTACGAAGATCAAAAGCTTGTAAGTAACTAAAAAGATCACGATGAAACCTATACGTGAACTTTTACATCTTGTACGTCTCAATGAAGCTATCCTTGTTGTCAATCTATTCATTTTCTTTACTACCGTGGGAACGATCAAACTTCGAGGACGAAGTTCTTGTTAAGGAGGTAATGATGTAACAATACTCAATTTCCGACTAGGACAACTTACTTATATTTATCTAGGTATCTATCCCTAGAGGTTTATTAAGAGAATTAACCTTCTAGATATTGAAGGCATAGTGATATTTGCCCTCTAGTTCGATGAAATACCATAAATGACGAGTTGCCTTAGAAATGCCATAAACAAAAACTATAGGCATCCAAGAAAATCTCATAGTATAATTAGTTCTAATTGAACTTCATGAAATGTAACGAACCAAAATTTTAATCTCAAAGAGTAAATCATAAAAATAACTATGCAAGACTCACAAGATGAGATAACAACCAAAAATTTCTTATGAATATCCAACAATTCAAACACCAAGTTAATTAAAGTACATTTGAACATAAAATACAATGACCATCTTAAAAGTATATTTATAAAATTATGAGGTACATAAAAGTGCTTGAACAATAATAAGTATATCTATATAAGTGTAAAATAAATACAAGTTTATAAACCAAGAACTAAATAACAAGTTGTAACACAAAAATTATATATACACATATACGCATACAATCATGTCCTAAATTACAAAATAACTAGTAAATAAACCCTCATACATGAACCTATACTAAATAATACTTACACTTTAAACAACTAACTAATTTAAATAATTACACTACACACATATATATTTATACATACACATGTATTCATACATGAATCTAGACCAAAATACAACCAAATACACCCTAAAAATTCAAATTTACACAACACATACCTTGCCTAGCCAATGGGCTTCAAGCCACCACTCAACTAGACCAATTATCACTCCCCCAACTCCTTTTCTCCTCCTCCATCACGTGGGTATGCCCCCTCCCCTCTCATTTTCTGAGTTTTCTCTCAAACCAACACATACACATACAGCTACACTCTCTCCAACTCTCTCAAAAATTCTGCACTCTTTCTTCTTCATTTTTGATTTCACCAAGGCAAAATGGAGCTTGAATCTAACTAATCTAATGTAATAATAAGTTCCTTTGATCATCTAACAACTAGAGTCATGTATGGTGTAAGCATGGAGTTGATTTGGAGGCAACAAGATCACGAAATCAGCCCCCAAAGAGGCTGATCGGACAGCAGTAAAAACAGGAGGAAAACATCTCCAATCTTCTTCTTTTCTTTTGATTCTTGACCATCGAAGGGTACCCAACATGTTCCTTTATTTGTTCTTCATATTTTCCTTCATTTTATAGCTTATTTTCCCTTCTTCTCAAGCTTCTTTCAGCCATGAAACACCTCAAGAACAGCCATGGAATGGAGACCCAACAACACCCTCAATCTTGTTCTTTTCATCTTCAAAGGTTGACAACTTGAACTCTTTTGATTATCACATTCTTTATCATTCATTTTATCACAAAATACACATGGATCTTCACATGCATGCATATTTAAAAGATTGATCTAGAAGAAATAATTATGAATGCAAGAGATAATAATGGATTTAGGGTATGCATGATAAGATTTGAATTAGTTTAAGTCTATTTTGATTTGGGATTTGAGATGGATCTTTTGATTGATGAGTTTATGTAAATATAAATTCATCACTTTCATCACATGATTTGTCCACAAAATATGAAATAAAATCTGTGGAAAACACTAATGAAAGATTAAGAGATGAAATAGGATGAACAAAATGTATTGGGTTTGCCAAAATAAGTATTGGGTGAAGCCATAAAGTAAAGGCATGCATTGGGCAAACAAAGTAAGCTGATAGAATCCATCTTCTGTCTTTGAACGGGAAAACTGGGCATGTGAGGGCATTTTTAAGCAAAACTATCAAAATAAAAGTTGTAGAGAAATGAGTGAAGATTAACCTCCAACTGGAATTACTCAAAAATACTGAACCAAACGAAAGATATGATTTTTCTACTGAAACTGGTCAAAATGTTATTTTGTCTAAATATTTTATAAATTTTAACAATTTGTATCTCCTAATCCATAAGGTTCCAGGAGGTCATACTTGGTGGAAAGTAATTTCAATGTGTCGTGAGTTTAAAATAAAATCATGGGATTTTTCTAACAATCATAACATCAAGAACTTTTATGAAACTTCTTATGTCGCAAGTAGTGCCTATTCGGGACAGTTTGTGTTTGGATAATTTTTAAGGACACCAAACATCATCTAAAAATTCACCAAAAATTCACAAAAATACTAGATACATATAAGTCACTGTGAAAAAATCATGAAGGTCCAAATAATTCGGCTTGACCCCAAAATAGTAGCCAACATTTTATAAGTATGTGAAGTAAAAACAGAAAATTTTGAAAGAAGCTAATCATTAGTGTAATGGGCTAAAAGATGCACTAAAGACCATAATGGGCTAACCCGGCCCAAATACTAAACCCATAGAACCATAAATCAGTAGGCCCACTTGGCCCAACAAACCATATAGTCCAATAACCAATATAACCCATTAAGCACATAACCCAAATAAGGTTAAGCCCAATAACTAAATTAAGCCCAAGTCACTTAAAAACCCATCACATTTTGGCCCAATTGATAATGGCCCATAACACTTAAATTAATTTCATGAGATAAGTGTAATCAAAATAAAACAAAGACAATTAAGTGTGATAGGCATAACCAAGCTATATATTGATATCACAAATGCTAATTCGCGCTAAAATCGGTTACACAACAAATGATGAATAAAGATAACATAACTTAATATGACATTTCTATATGATAACCTAAGATGCCAAGTGAAACCACAAATGAAGCCAAGTTACCAAAAATCTAACAACTTATAACTACGCATGTAATTAAAGTAACCTTTTACACCATCAATCTCTACAACCAAAACGATGCGAATGTTAGTAATATACTTGGATCCCACAATTGATAGCAACATAATAAAAGTGGCATTTCTGAGTGATAGCTTAAGATAGGAACTTACGTGTATTAGTTCTATCATAGGGATAGTCTTGGCTTTGAAATGTGATTGACAAACGTGACGGATGTATGATGGAGCGATTGATGGGAAGTACCCATTTTGGATAAGTGAATATAATATGCGGCATATCGAGGTGAGTCATAGCCCCTTTCAAACTATTTTATGTGTTTAACTATCGGGGTGAAAAGCATGATATATAAATGAAATTTGCTTTTATATACATATATATGAAATGATTCTTGATAATATGATTATGAAATCAAATTGTTGCGTATGTTAAATGTGATAAATGTTTTATGATGAGCTTGAGTTCTTAACCCGTTTTCTTTCGGTACACTACTATTTACTCCGAAAGTGGAGGCCTGTAGTTAGATAGTTGCGCAACTAGGATTTGTCCCCCCACCCAACGTGTAACGGTGGGATGTTTGGTTGCCTTTGTGACGACCATCATTCCCAGTCCGACCACGCGGTGTTCTAGCTACCTTATATTTAAATGGTCGTCTCCATGGCACGACCCTATTATTATTAATACGACATTTGATTGACAGCTTGTGCCATGAAATGAATTATATATATTGTTGGACTTGATAAAATGGTAGTAGTAGTGGCTCAAGCATTTACTCATCAAAATTATGTAAATCATGCCTTTGTGGCTAAATAAAATTGATATTGAATTATGCCCTTGTGGCTAAGTGAAATTGATATTAATATTGTTGATAATTGGAAATTGTTTGAACATACGGATTGGGTATCGTCCCTCATATGATATCTTGAAAGACGTTGAAATTGGTGATATTGAAATAATTTTGGTAACCGAATGATTTTGGTATGATATACGATTAATCGATTTATATACTTTTTCTCTCATGATGATCTGACAAATGAGAACCTGAACTTTTACTATGGATTTTTCCATGTCTTGATATGACATTATGGTATTTGGAAACTTGATAACATGATATGAAAATTTTTTCGGTCATATGGTTTGGATATTTCGAAATGTAATAGTAATCGGTTTTCTAAGTATTAAAACGGTGATGTAACAAGATTTATATAACAACCTACGCACTAACCAACTACGTTTTCGTAGTTGACACTTTTTCTTCATGCTTTTCAGGAAATAAGCTTACGCATTGAGGATATATATGCTTCATGATTATTTGCATTGCACTTTGGAGTCAAAGATCAAACCTTGTGATAGGCAATGGAATCCGCCTTGATCATTGTAGTTTACTATTTCATGTGCTTGTTATTTGGTTCGTGGACTTAATATCCATGTATGGTGGGCGCATTTGCACTTGGAAATTGGTTCACATGCTTGTACATTTGTAAATTATTTTTATCAAATAAAGCTATGGTGAATGTTATTTATAATCCTTTGTTTTGAATACTCGACTTTCTGTACATCTCATTGTTCCGCCTTAGTTGGGGTGTTACAGAAGGCTTTCTCATCTAAATTTTCAAACTATCAATACTTTGGTCAACAAGCATCTTGTTGAAGGCTTGTCAGACTATAAGTATGAGAGTGAGCATGTTTTTCATTCTTGTGCTGTTGGGAAGATTAAATGAGCTTCTTATAAACCGAAGAAATCTCCAAATTCGTTAGCACCTCTTCATTTGCTTCACATGGATCTTTGTGGGCCGATGAAAGTACAAAGCCGAAATGGGAAGAAATACATCTTGGTTATTGTTGATGATTATCAAAATATACTTGGGTCAAGTTTCTTGCATCCAAAGATGAAACAACTCAGATTTTGATTGATTTCATCACTTCTACCCAAGTAAATCTTCAACTTCCAGTTCGTTACATCTGTTTGGATAACGGAACTAAGTTCAAGAATGCCGTTTTTGATGAGTTTTGTAAATCAAAGGGCATTACTCACCAATTCTCTGCAGTTCGTACCCCACAACAAAACGGTGTCATTGAAAGGAGAAATCGAACGCTAGTGGAAGCTGCAAGAACAATGCTTGCTTATTCCAAGTTGCCTTCCAATATGTGGGCTGAAGCTGTTGACACTGCTTGTCACACTCAGAATCGGTCCATTGTCAATCAACGTTTCGAGAAGACTCCTTATGAGGTTGTTAACAAACGCAAACCCAACATCAACTATTTTCATATCTTTGGGTGTGTTTGTTATACTTTGAATGATCGGAAGAATCTTGAAAAGTTCGAGAAGAAAGGTGATGAAGGTTACTTTGTTGGTTATTCCAAGACATCGATTGCCTACCGAATCTACAATCGCCGAACAAATACAATTCAAGAAACAATGAATGTTTGGTTTGATGAGATGTCGGGCATGATCTTTGAACAAGAAAGTTTGCTACCAACAAGTAATGATCCAAGTGCTTCAAGTACTTCATCAAGGACTTCTACTTTAGCATCTAAATTCAAGAAGTTTCCTACTCCAACAAGTGATGAATTAGATATCCTTTTTGAAGAATTCTACAATTCTAAACCGATTCATAATAAAGAACCTCAAGTCATCGTTGAACCAATTCCGAACAATGATCCAGTTCCTGACAACAATCATGAATCATCATCAAGTTCTTCTGAGCAAGGTGCTACTTCCTCAAGTAATAGTTCTTCATCCTTTTCTAATGATTCTTCTTCACCACCCTCTCCTGATAATTCTTCTCAAGTAAATGTTCAAGAACAACCTACCCAATTTACTCAGACAACAAACCCGATGAACACTCCAAATGTGTATGTGCCACTTGACTTCGATCATCCATCCTATGAGGAAGCTGTTCTACCAAGCTATGATTCCATCTCTCAACAAAACTCAGGTTTTAATGATGATGATGTTGATGTTCAACAACAAGATCCTCTTCCTCATGATCGCAAATGGTCACGTATGCTGAAAAATCATCCTACTGATCAAATTATTGGAGATCCACAAGCCGGAGTAACTACTCGTACTTCAGTAAATGAGTGTCTTGTTGCACTTTCTCTCAGCAACATCGAACCCAAAGCTGTCTCTGAAGCTCTTCATGATCCAGAATGGGTTAAGGCAATGTAAGAAGAACTCGCACAGTTTGAAAGACGGAAAGTATGGAGATTAGTTCCAAATCCAAGAAAAGCCGAGCCAATAGGAACAAAGTGAATATTCAAAAGCAAAAATGATGAGAATGGAGTAGTAGTAAGGAACAAAGCTCGACTTGTTGCAAAGGGTTATTGCCAACAACCTGGTGTTGACTTCGACGAAACTTTTGCTGAGTTTCAAATGGATGTGAAGACAACTTTCTTGAATGGTGACCTCAAAGAAGAAGTTTACATTGAACAACCAGAAGGTTTTGTTGATCCTAAAAGGCCAAACCATGTCTACAGGTTAGACAAGGCACTCTACAGTCTTAAGCAAGCACCCCGTGCATGGTATAATTCCTTAACTACTTTCTTATTAAGAGGTGGCTTTACCAAAGGCACAATTGACCCTACCCTGTTCATTCGTAAACAAGGTAAACATGTTCTTCTTGTCCAAATATATGTTGATGACATTATCTTTGGGTCAACCAGTCAAACATTTTGCAGAAAATTTTCATCTCTTATGGTTAATCATTTTGAAATGAGTATGATTGGGGAAATGACCTACTTTTTGGGTCTTCAAATCAAACAATTATCAAATGGTATTTTTATATCACAAGGTAAATACATAAATGACATGTTGAAAAAGTTTGATATGACTACATGTTCTTCAATTTCTACCCCAATGGCTGCTCGAACAAATATAAATGCTGATAAAAATGGGAAACCATTTGACCAAAAGAGATATAGAAGCATGATTGGTTCATTGTTGTATCTTACAGCATCTCGCCCAGATATAATGTTTGCAACATGTATGTGTGCTAGGTATCAAGCTGCTCCAACTGATTTACATTATCAAGCTGTGAAACGAATATTTCGTTATCTGAAGGGTACACCCAATTTAGGTCTCTAGTATCCAAGGGATACTGGATTCAATCTAACTGCTTATTCAGATGCAGATCATGCAGGTTGTAAGCTTGATCGCAAAAGCACTTCCGATACTTTACAATTTTTAGGTGATAAAATTGTGAGTTGGTCTTCCAAGAAACAGAATTGTGTGTCACTATCAATAGCTGAAGCTGAATATGTGGCTGCGGCTAGTTGTTGTGCTCAAGTGTTATGGATGAAGACACAACTAACTGATTATGACTGAAAGATGATCATATCCCTATTTATTGTGACTCTCAAAGTGCCATTGCTATTCCAATCAACTCAGTAACCCACTCTCGATCAAAGCATATTGATGCGAGATATCATTTTCTCAAAGATCATATTGAGAAAGGTGACATCGAGCTCTACTTTGTGGGCACTGAGTATCAGCTTGCAGATTTGTTCATCAAACCATTGGACGAAAAAAGGTTTAACTTTCTTATCTCCAAGCTTGGCATGTTAAATCTTGAACCTTAACTTATTTTGTTCTTAATACATTCTTGAAAAACAAAAATACAAAATTTGAAAAAACAAAATCAAATACAAAAAGATAAAATTTTGAAAAATAACAAAAAGATTTTCTTTATTTTTATTTCTTCTTCAAAAATGATTTACATATACCATGTGTGTACCCCGTGCTTCATAGTTTTATTTAGTTCAAAGAGTCTTACATATACTCTGTATGTAACCCGCTCTTCAAATACTTTATTTAAAATTATCAAATTTTAAATCTTCATGAATTTTTCATTTTTAAGATTCTGTTGTTATACATATAGATTGATATAAGAAAACAAGGAATCGAACGCCTTTGTGTACTTCCAAGTGATCTTATATCAAAATGTATGTGTCATAGCAGTTGATTGCTTACAAAACAAATTTGCTTAAATGTTTTATTGCATCCAACTTGTTGATATAAGATGTAAAGGATCGAACGCCTTTGTGTACTCCTTAGTATTCTTATTATTAACATTGTTGATGAAGCAAAACTTTGTGTTTCTCAATTGAAAAATCTTGTTCACGTTAGACTCTCAAATTTTTCTGTATATATCACAACAAAGATTTTACTCTTTTTGATTTCACAAAAACCAATTTTTGCTTCACCTTTCTATGAAAACAAATTTTAATCTACTTTTGCATAGATTAAGGGGGAGTTTGTGATTTCAAAACTTCAAATGTGTTATTAAATCTTTTCATACACACATTTAATGACTTTCATATGACTTTTCATCAATTGAAGTTCGGTGATTAGTTTGCACTTGAGCAATTCGTTCACTCCATGAACTTTATCATCACTGATAAGTTCTACCCCTGGAGTATTCAATTCTTTCATTAGATAGTAAGGGTATTTTGAGTGATAATGGTTTCGTGCAAATAGGATGGAGGGAGTAAAGTCGAAAAGTGAGAGGTTACGGTGATATGTTATGAGAAAAGGGTTAAAAGAAATGATACCCTTCCCTAAATTCTCAAATCGCCGGGTGAAACAAATTTCTATCGGATGTCATTTGTTGATATCTTGATAAAGACTTCATGGACCCAGTGAAGCAATGCACATCTTTATCTAACCACTCAAGTGTTTCTTAACAAATACTTGTTTCATTTCTCACGGAGATTTTCACATTTCTATTGTCTCTTCATTTGGAAGATGTTGATATTGAATAAGGGCGACACTCTGCTCCAGACCCCACCTTCATTTGATCACGTTGTGTCTAGAGCTATCTTGCTTGATCATTAATTTGATTATTATTCATTTTCTTAAGACACATTCGAGTCATATTTTTGTGATATTATTGCTTATCTATGTGATATAGCCGAAACATTTGTAGTGATATCTTTTGATATTCCACGATGATCAAATGGAAATCCTACCAATGCTAACATCTTTTCCAACATTGAACGTAGGTCTCATAATTACATTTATGTGATTATTGAGTGAACGAGAAGTCTAACAGTGACCTCGGATTTTACCTAAAAGTCTTTAAGGATAATAGATTGTGGTTATCGAACGCTTTGGCTATACTAACCATGATTTATATTCTTTAGAGCAATCTAGTGGTTGAAAAGCCGCAGACCGAACTATCTTAGAACATTGCTTTGTGCATGTCTCAATGATACATAGGAAATCCGAAAAATGTTATACATTTCTATCGGTCATTTCATTAATCCTTTTGATTTTTGAATATGTTAACGGATCATTCTTATCCGGTTTTCATTTCTCATCTCACAAACACAAAAACCACCAACACCATTCCATAACATTTGTATCAACAACTTCAACCTTACAATTTAGTTACCCTTAGGATTCTTTGGGTTGGGCTAATGGTTTAGATTGACACGTTGATGGTTGATATTTCTCCATGTGTATCTCGTTTTAGTTTGTCATATTTCTTGTGACATTTTCTCAATCAATGGTTGCATAATGACATTGGTTCCCAACTTTGTCATTATAAGGGGGAGAAAAGATTATGATTGATTAATTAGGGAAGAAATAAGAAATAAGATAGCAAGGAGAAAAGGTTGTATTGATTGGGTGTATGGAGCTCAGATTTTAGTTGATTGAGTTCTTGATTTTGAAAAAGGATGAAATCTACATTGATTACAAAGATAAGAATGAGACCCAAGATGAAAGGATATTATCTCAAGATGGAACAAATATTCAAAGATGCTATAAAATGTTTATACTCATGGATTGAGGGGGAACATGATCACTTCATAAGAGACTTATCCAAACTTCATTCAAATGTTTACTCTTTAAAGTGTTCAAGTTAATGTGACAAAGATCAAAGCTACAAAAAGTTGAAAGATTGATTGGAAGATTCTAGACATAGAATTAAAGCTTCAAAAGAGTCTTCATCAACATATTCCATTCAAGATCTTCAAGTCATACAATTATACTCGTTCAAGAAGCTCCAATGCATACATCAAGAAGGAGAGTACAAGTTCATGATACTTCATTCCAAGAAGATGAATTTTACTCAAGAATCTAAGATTGAAGAACCAAAGCCAAGTTTATACCTTCCACACCTCAAAAGACAACTCTGATTCATGGTTCAACAATCTTCAAAGAATCAAGAAAGAACACACACTTGTTCTCTGTTCAAAAAGAACATTGAGAATCTCTTCATGATTTAACTTCAAGAAGTCCAAGCCCAAGATTGAATCAACTTCTCCAAACACTTGTTTCAACAAACCAATTGTCTTCACCTTCGAGCTCAACAAATTCGTTCCTTACAATATATCACTAAGGGGGAGAATGTTAGAAATCCAAAAATAGTGATAAATTGTAATCTAAGTTAGTGGACTTACTTGTTGTTAAGTCATAGTTAAATGATTTCTAAGGATGAGGGACTAGATGTGTTAATTAGCTTAATTGTATAGTTAGACTATAAATAGTCCCTTAGCACCTTAGAAATCATAACTTTAACAACAACAACTTTCATTCCTGTAACAAATTTACACACACTTAATCCCAATCTTTCCTCTTTCTCTCTCTCTCTCTAGAAACACACACTAAAACACCAAGAACACACACACACAAACTCCACATTTGAATCTGTGAATTCGGAGATGAAATAGTGTTAATTACAACCTGAGATTACAGAAAGAGTTGGTATTGTTACTTACCATTTGAGAGTTCCCCAAGAGGTTAGTAATGAACACGATGTGTTCCACGTGTCAAACCTTAAGATGTGTTTAGCTTATGAGACGACATATATTCCTTTGAACGAAATACGAGTAGACGACCACCTAAGCTTCAAGGAAGAACGTGTTGAGATTATGGATAGGGAAGTTAGAAAGATTCAGAGACACAAGTATACTATCCTGAAAGTTTGATGGAACTCTAGTAATCAGATGAAGCTTAAGCATTCGTCGTTATTTAGGTTAATTGACACACAAGACTTAGTAAGTGAATTGACAACCTACTGTGTGACTTAACGATTGACAACCTACGTGTGCTATAACGATTGACAACCTACTGTGTGCTATAACGATTGACAATATACTGTGTGACTTAACGATTGACAATATATTGTGTGACTTAACGATTGACAACCTACTGTGTGACTTAACGATTGACAATATACTGTGTGATTTAACGATTGACAACCTACTGTGTGATTTAATGTTTGGCAATGTTTCCGCATGACTTAATGCATGGCAACCAAATGTGTGACCACACGACTTGAACTTAATGTATGACTACACGACTTGAACTTAATGTGTGAATACAAGAATTGAACTTAATATGTGACTACACGACTTGAGCTTAATGTGTGATTACACGATATGAACCTAATGTGTGACTACACGACTTGAACTTAATGTGCGACTACCTGACTTGAACTTAATGTGTGACTACCTGATTTGGACTTGATGTATAACTACTTGACTTAAACCTAGTGTGTGACTTGATGTCTCACAACTTAATGTGGAAACATGATACTTGAGGCTTACGGTATAAATTGAAACTTGAAAACTAGGCGTGTGTCCTAGAAATGAAACGTATTGCATAATCTGAATTTCAGGGAGGAATTCCCTAAAGTTGGGGAGACTGTAACACCCATGAGTTGACCATTTATGTTTTCGAGTCAAAATAAACCTTTCAGTAAATATGACCTCGTAATTGGAGTCAGCCTCGTATTTAAGTTGACACTGTAATTTTAATTTGGCATCGTATTTGGAGTTAGCCTCGTATTTGAAGTAGCCTCGTATTTGAGTTGGCATCGTATTCCTGTGTCCGCCTCGTATTTAGGATGACCTAGTATTAAGGCCTTGTATGTAATCTTCTAATTTACCCAACATATAAATACCCCTTTTCTTTCACAATTCCTCATTTCCCCCAACTTAACATCCAGGCAAAACACACACATGCCCTTACTACCCCCGTTTTTGCTACCCCATATTCCTTTACTACCTCACCATTACTACCCCATTTTACAACAAGTTTTAAAGAAATCCAACCTTACTTTGTTTAGATTTAATCTCAAAAACAATGTTTCTACCTTCTAAGCATCATTACAAACATCTATTTTGGCCAGATTTGATGTAAGAATCAAAACCCTTTTTATGCTCTTCTTTTGAATATTCTCAGTTTTTCTTTCAATACACACACTACACCCGCCAAGTTGAGAACTATTTAAGTCCAAAACGTTTAGAATCATATACTACAGCTTTTGTCAAAGTTTTGTATGATTTCGTTAACAAAATCTTGCGATATAAGAATTTTTGTACACTTTTTATAAACTTTGTTCACATGGGTTTTCGGGTTTAAGTCCGTTTTTCGAGTTTCCAACTTTAGAGTTGTTTTCCCATCATATTTGTGAGTCTAAAAGTACAATCGGATGTTAAAAACACCTTTCAGATCGAAAGAAAGGATTAGGATTTTCTAGAATGAATTTTGGGGAAGAATAACCCAGTTTGCGACCCCGTCGAAATGTGACCTCGTATTTCCATTTGCGAACTTGTATT
The DNA here is from genome assembly GCF_010389155.1 of Erigeron canadensis. Taxonomy (NCBI): domain Eukaryota; kingdom Viridiplantae; phylum Streptophyta; class Magnoliopsida; order Asterales; family Asteraceae; genus Erigeron; species Erigeron canadensis. The sequence continues at coordinate 15,284,897 of NC_057765.1, forward strand.
TGATTTGTGACCTCGTATTTTAGATGTGACCTCGTATTCCATTTGTGACCTCGTATTTGATTTGTGACCTCGTATTTCAGATGTGACCTCGTATTTGAGATGTGACCTCATATTTCAGTTTGTGGCCTCGTATTTCAAATGCGACCTCGTATTTCAAATGTGACCTAGTATTTCAAATGTGACCTCGTATGTCAGTTTGTGACCTCGTATTTCAAATGTGACCTCGTATTTGGATATACTACCCCAGATTTACTTGCCTCTCAAATTTAGCCTCTTAAATCTAGCCTCTCAATTTCTGTTGTCTTTTAGTGAAATAAGACCATAAAATTAATTTAAGACCTCAATATTCAATTGAGACCTCGGACTTCGATTACTACCCCGATATGGTCAACTTTGATTGGTTTAGTCAACTTTGGTTAACTTAGTCAAACTTGTAATTTGGTAAACATCGGTCAAACTTGTAAAATTTGGTCAAAGACTAACTAGTTTGCTTTTGGACAACATGGTCAACACTTGGCGGCACATTATGAGCACGTTTACCTATAATGAACACATATTTAATTATGATAACTTGAAACAGATTGTTGTGTGTCGGTTACTTGCTTACTAATATCTTGCATAGCATAATCTAGTTGCTTGCATCCAGGTGAGCTTCGTAGTCCCCTTTTTACATGTTTTTTTCTCGGGGCTGAAAAGATACAAAATGTTTTCTGGTAAAACTGTAATTAATTGATTGGAGATGCAGATTCGTTGTGACAATCGCAACATAGATTTGATTATCGTATATATTTTAGGAACTATGTTTGTAATCATTTAAATAAGAACTTGTGTTGATATTTAATGATTACGTTTGAACTTCAATATTATATCTGTTTGTGTTTTGTATTGTGTTTGTGTGTTATCTATTGTTTTGCAGGTACAAGAACATAGAATCAAGGTACGAGCCAAACGAAGTAGACACTTAAACGATGATTGAATGTTATGTACGAGCCAAACGAAGTAAAACAAAGGACCAAAGGCACGTCCCTCGTGCTGACGTCATCAGCATATGGGATTACCCTCGTGCTGACGTCAGCACAAGGTAGATTGGTTATTGTTAATTTCGGGCTTAATACTTAATTAAGGCCGAAGACCACACGATCCAATACACAACTAGTATAAATACAAAACCTAATCTACGGAATTAGGTTAATCGTTTGTGAACCTTGGTTAATTTTTGAAGATATTCACGAATTTACGAATTCAAGTCACTTGTTCCTTCGTATGATCTCCTACACGAACCACAAGTGTTCTGCATCTCCTTGGGTTGGTTAATTACTCATTAATCAGCAAAAGGCAATAGCAATCTAGTTATCTCAAGAGGATTCCGCACTCTTGACATAATGAATTACGTCTTATTACGATCCACGCAACAATAGGGTACCTTACAAGTGGTATCAGAGCCCTAAGGTTGTTTAACAGAAGGTTTAAGATCGTTTGATTTGCTATTGATTGCAAAAACCTTTCGAATTTCGTGTTTTTTGCAACCTCGTGCTTACGTCGGCACAAGGTGATCTTCTTGATTCGTGCTTACGTCACCCACTGTTCTTCGTGTCCACTTCGTGCCAAGTTAGTACGAATAGCTCTTCTTGCTCCAGGTCGTGACAAGTGTATCTCGTGTCTACTTCGTGCCACATCAACATGAACTACCTTTCGTGATTTAGGTCGTGACGAGTGTATTTCGTGCTTCACTTCGTGCCACGTGTACTTCGTGCCATACGAACTACTTGTTATTTCGTTTTATTTGATTTCAAAAGATTCGAAATGACGACTATACCAGCTGCCGCAAACTCTCCTAATGCCCCCTACTTATGAGCCAGATGATCATGCATGATCATGACGTTGGTCGTGGAAACACACCTCCAAAGTAGTTCCGTATGGAAAACTATTGGATGTGGAAGACACGTTTTGAATACTGTAACACCCTAACTAAGGCGGAAACAATGAGATGTACAGAAAGTTGAGTAATCAAAACAAAGGATTATAAATAACATTCACCATAGCTTTATTTGATAAAAATAATTTACAAATGTACAAGCATGTGAACCAATTTCCAAGTACAAATGCGTCCACCATACATTGGATATTAAGTCCACGAAACAAATAACAAGCACATGAAATAGTAAACTACAATGATCAAGGCGGATTCCATTGCCCATCACAAGGTTTGATCTTTGACTCCAAGGTGCAATGCAAATAATCATGAAGCATATAAATCCTCAATGCTTAAGCTTATATCCTGAAAAGCATGAACAAAAAGTGTCAACTACGAAAACGTAGTTGGTGACTGCATAGGTTTTTATAGAAATCTTGGTACATAACCATTTCAACACTTAGAAAAACATAACCATTTCAACACTTAGAAAAACATATTACTGGTATATTTCAAAATACTCAAACCATACGACCGACAAAAATTCTCATCACCAAATTATCAGTTTTTTCAAATACCATAATGTCATTTCAAGACTTGGAAAAGTCCATAGTAAAATTTCAGGTTCTCATTTGTCAAATCATCATGAGAGAAAAAGCATATAAATCGATTAATCGTATATCATACCAAAATCATTTCAATGTCACCAATTTCAACGTCTTTCAAGATATCATATGAGGGACGATACCCAATCCGTATGTTCAAACAATTTTCAATTATCAACAATATTAATATCAATTTCACTTAGCCACAGGGCATAATTCAATATCAATTTCATTTAGCCACAAAGGCATAATTTACATAATTTTGATGAGTAAATGCTTGAGCCACAACTACTACCATTTTATCAAGTCCAACTATATATATATAATTCATTTCATGGCACAAGCTGTCAATCAAGTGCCGTATTAATAATAATATGGTCGTGCCATGGAGACGATCATTCAAATTTAAGGTAGCTAGAACACCGCGTGGTCGGACTAGGAATGATGGCCATCACAAAGGCAACCAAACATCCCTCCGTTACATGTTGGGTGGGTGGACGAATCCTAGTTGCGCAACTCTCTAACCATAGGCCTCCACTTTCGGAGTAAATAGTAGTGTACCGAAAGAAAACGGGTTGACAGAACTCAAGCTCATCATGAAGCATTTATCACATTGAACATACGAAACAATTTCATTTCATAATCATATAATCAAAAATCATTTCATATATATATGTATATAAAAGCAATTTTCATTTACATATCATGCTTTTCACCCCGATAGTTAAACACATAAAATAGTTTGAAAGGGGGCTATGACTCACCTTGATATGCCGCATATTATATTCACTTATCCAAAATGGGTACTTCCCATCAATCGCTCCATCATACATCCGTCACGTTTTTCAATCACATTTCAAATCCAAGACTATCCCTACGATAGGACTAATACACGTAAGTTCCTATCTTAAGCCAGCACTTAGAAATTCCACTTTCATTATGTTGCTATCAATTGTGGAATCCAAGTATATTGCTAACATTCGCATTGTTTTGGTTGTAGAGATTGATGGTGTAAAAGGTTACTTTAATTACATGCGTAGTTATAAGTTCTTAGATTTTTGGTAACTTGGTTTCATTTGTGGTTTCACTTGGCATCTTAGGTTATCATATAGAAATATCATATTAAGTTATGTTATCCTTATTCATCATTTGTTGTGTAACCGATTTTAGCACGAATTAGCATTTGTGATATCAATATATAGCTTGGTTAACATAATTACTTATGCCTTTCTCACTTAATTATCTTTGTTTTATTTTGATTACACTTATCTCATGAAGTTCATTTAAGTGTTATGGGCCATTATCATTTGAGCCAAAATGTGATGGGTTTTTAAGTGACTTGGGCTTAATTTAGTTATTGGGCTTAACCTTATTTGGGTTATGTGCTTAATGGGTTATATTGGTTATTGGACTTTATGGTTTGTTGGGCCAAGTGGGCCTACTGATTTATGGTTCAATGGGTTTAGTATTTGGGCCGGGTTAGCCATTATGGTCTTTAGTGCATCTTTTAGCCCATTATACAAGTGGTTAGTTTCCTTCCAAATTTCATCTTTTTAATTCAGATTTTTATGAAATGTTGGCTACTATTTTGGGGTCAAGACGAATTATTTGGACCTTCATGATTTTTACATAGTGACTTCTATTTTTGTGAATTTTTGGTGAATTTTTAGATAATTTTTGGTGTCCTTAAAAATTATCCAAACACAAACTGTCCCGAATGGGCACTGCTTGCGACATCAGAAGTTTTATAAAAGTTCTCAATGTTCTGATTGTTAGAAAAATCCCATGATTTTATTTGAAGTTCAAAACACATTGAAATTACTTTCCACCAAGTATTAACTCCTGGAACCTTATGGATTAGGAGATAAAAATTGTTAAAGTTTATAAAATATTCATACCAAATTACAGTTCTGACCAGTTTTAGTAGAAAACTCATATCTTTCATTTGGTTTAGGAAATTTGAGTGCTTCTAGTTGGAGATTAAACTTAACGCATTTATCTACAACTTTTATTTTGAAAGTTTTGCTTGAAATGGACCTCACATGCTCAGTTTATTCAGTACAAGACAGAAAACCAATTCTGTTAGAATGTTTATTGGTTAATGCATCCCACCAATGGTGTTGGTTGCTTGTTTTAGCCTCTAAATTACCACCAAAAAGATTATTACTTAATTTTGTATCTCTTAACATCAAATATACAGATTTCAAACAAATTTCAAGATCATTCATCATCATTTTCAACTGAACTTATACAAAACATAATTGATAATCATGATTCTTGCCAAAACATCTTTTGATCATCCTAAAAACAACATGCATGTAAAGATCTTGTATTTTCTCAAAATAAAATGCATTATTTACTTGTAAAACACATATTTACTGATAATCAAACTCAAAAGCATTAATGGATCATTGAAAAATCTATAGATAAAGATGTATTGAAATCGATTTTGAGAGAACAACCTTATATGATGAAAACCTTGACATATATGGCCGTTTGAGAGCTATTGATGCTTCCTATCCATGCTCCCATTGATTTTAGCTTAACCCCATACAAGATTATTGTTAGTTATTGATTGTTTGATGATTAAATCATGAGTTTATGGGTTGTTCTTGGCCCATATTTGCTGCTGCCGATCAGCCCCCTTAAAGGGCTGATTTCGTTTGGTTATTGCCTCCAAATCACCTCCAAGCTTTTACCATACATGACTCTAGGTGATAGATGATCCATATGACTTATTATTACATTAGATTAGTTAGTTTTAAGCTCCATTTTGCCTTGGAGAATCCGAAAATGGAGAAGAAGAAAGAAGGAAAGTTGGGAGAGTTGAGAGAGACCCATTGCAAGTGTGTGTGTTGTGTTTGAGTGTGAAATGAGAGAGTGGCCTGGTCTTGGGGCATAAAAAAACGTGGCTATGGCAGAAAATAAAGGGTATGGAGTGAGTTTATTGGTTAAGAGGTGTGGTGGGAAGACATGGGTTGGTTAACTCATGGGGTGAGGTGTTGGGTTAGTTCCCAACTAGTGTTAAGACATGCAAATAAGTATATGTATGTATTATGGGTGTGTGAATGTAAGAATAAGTGGGTTAGTTGTATGTTGATTGGTGGATTTTATAAGAGTTTATATTTATAATAAGTTTAAGTTGTATGCATATCTTTTAATTGGAAGACTTATTCAAATATTGCAATATATTTATGTACTTATTATTATTCAAGCTTACTATTATGTACATAATAGTTTATAAATCTATTTTCAAGATGGTCATTATATTTTTGTGTTCAAATGTACTTTAATTAGCTTTGTGTTTGAATTGTTGGACATTTATAGAGATTTTTGGTTGTTATCACAACTTGTGAGTCTTGTACAATTATTTATGTAACTTAACTTCTCGATATTAAATTTTTGGTTCATTGACATTTCACCAAGTTTGATTAGAACTAATTTATAGCTTGAGATCGTATTGAATGATTATAGTTATTGTTTAGGGCATTTCTAAGGCATTTCACTGTACTAGGGGGCAATTATCACTATGCTTGAATATCTAGGAGGCAATTTCTCTTAATAAACCTCTAGGGATCGAAACCTAGATAAATATAGTAAGTAGTCCTAATTTGAGATTGAGGGTTGTTACAAATACTACATTCGTCTCACTGAGATGGACATGTGGCTTGTGATAACTCGAGGTTTTGATTGGCCTTCGTATGAGAAGAATGGAGTGATCGGTAGGTATACTTATGCTGATATGCCAATTGAAGAACGAAAAACATACGCAATTGAAGGAAAGGCCTTGTCGACTCTTACTATGGCCTTACCTCAAGATAGTGTACACTTGTTTAAAAAATACACTACTTCAAATGACTTATGGGACGTGTAAGTCCCAACTATTACTAGATGGGTGCTGAAGACACCTCTATGTCAATGGTGAGTGTACTTTGCAACACAATCACTTAATCTGGACGTGACCAGTTTAGAATGGTTGTGTACCAGGTAATCTGGAGGTTTACTTATTAAGGTGACAATGTAAATAAGTAAATACAATGCAACAGATATAAGTGACAAATATTTATATCGATGAGACAATATGTATTTTTCAAGTGTATTTTATTTATTGATTGTTAAATAAAATACAAGGTTGTTGCGGAACCAAGATAATACAAAGATGTAAATATCCTAACAACCTATGAAATACAATTGATCTATACTAGGAAATTCTCCTAACAATCGAAACACTTAAAGTTGTGAAATGTTCCTTTTTGCGATTGAGAGAATATTGCACAAGTTCACCAATATTGCAGAATGTATGTGTTTGCAAAGTTGTTGAAATGCTTGGGCAAGGACCTCTATTTATAGTCGAAGTATGAGCATTGGGATCTCAACTTCGAAGTACAAATATGGTTAACAGCACACAAAAGTATTAGTAAATAATCTTTTGTGTGTGCTAAATAAAGTAAGATAAAAGGTTACTTTATTCAACCACTCTACATCTTTGCACTTTTATCCACAAACAAGATTATTGTCCGGTTAATAGGATGTAGTGTAAAAGGTCCTCCTCGTAATCAGTGTAAAGCTTTGTAAAGGCATTTACACTGAAGGATCTCCAGTTGATTGATCTGGTGAAATGTCAACTGGGCTTCGTTGCCATTGCCATTTCCTTTCTTCCACTTGTTGTCTTCGACTTCAACTTCAACTGGAAGGTCTTCAGATTTGAGTCTTCAGATCTTAACTGGAGGAAGTCATCAGTTGCTTAAACTGTACTATTAGTCCCAACTCAAAAGATGGTACTAACTGAAGACACCTCTATGTCAATGGTGAGAGTTCTTTGCAATATAAACACTGAACTGGAGACGACCAGTTGCAGTGATTGTATACCAAGTCCTTGAATAGATTACTTAGTAGGTGACAAATAGAAAGACAATGCAATAAGTAATTAAGTATAGAAAAAAAAGGTGAGACCAAGTTGTAATTTTCAAATGTATTTTATTTATTGGTACTAAATAAAATACAAGGTTGTTGCGGAACCAAGATAATACATAAATGTAAATATCCTAACAATCTATGCAATACAAATGATCTATACTCGGAAAATTCTCTTTCAACAATCGAAACACTCAAAGTTGTGAAGTGTTCCCTTTTACGATTGAGAAAATATTGCACAAGTACACCAAGAATATTGCAAAAGTCTGAATATCACCAACATCCTCGAATTCTTCAATAACTTGCATACCAGCATTAGTACTGGCAGCGACAACCAACTCTTTTCCAACACTTGAACTTGGAGTTTCAAAGTGAGTGTTGGGGATGTTTACAGAACTTTCCCCCTTGGCAGCTTCTAGTCCTTTTCGAATTGCATCAAAATCTGAAGGACTGGAGGGTAAGCGATCTAGAGGCTGCCATGATCCCATGTTCTTACACTCCTTGAAAACTCCACATATCATCCGAACTGTCCTCCAAAGATGATTGATCTTTTGTGACTGAGTCATTACATTTCCACTTGTTTGTTCTTGACTTTTTAAAATTTGTTTAAGTATGGAGAGATCATCTGGAGAGAGCCCAGTTGCAGGTACTTCCTTAACCACTTCCTTCACAACCTCTTTGTTTATACCAACTTCAGTGGTCAGATTAGATATTGCTATTGAGTGATCAGACACTTTGCTGGCCAGTGTATCAAGACTGCACCTCAACCGATCGATCTCAGATGTTATGCGAGTGAGATCAACCTGGGGCGCTGCAATCTTGGTGATCTCAGACATCACCTTTTCCATTAAACTTCTCTCACTGGCAGCCAAAGTTTCTTCAATCTTGAGACCCACTGAAGAGGCCAACTGACTTCCAAGCTCAGTCACATCTAGGCCAGGTTTGTTTGCACCTTCCTTTCCAAGTTCTTGATATCAACCTCTGATGATCTGACAATATTGTTCAGCAGGTTGGTTATCGAAGATGTGACTCCCGATTGAGTCAGTGCGAATGCCTCCCTTTATGATGTTGCCAGTTGGTTGGAGGATTCCACTAACTCATTGAGCTTGCCAAACACCAAGTCCTCAATGGCTGAGAACTTATTTATCCCCAAGTCAACCACTTTGACATTCTACATATGATCCTTTTGGTACCTGGAGAGGGACTTGGTGTTTTTATCCAATGTCTTTTGAATCTCCTCAACCCTCGTAAGAAGGTTCGAGAGATCGGCTTGGAAAGACACAAATTGGCTTTCCAGTGACGGAGGAGAAGGTGTCACTGGAGCAGCATTAAAAGCTACAGGTGCAACTGGACGAGGTATGACAATGTTTGGTTCTCCAGTTATAGTAGCATCAGTTGATAGAAGAGGAGGGGTTGTAGAAATGATGGGAAGATATTCAAGTTGACGTACAGACTGAGAATGCTCAGGTATGTACGCCGGCGACGGTGGGGTTAGAATGTGTCTATTTCTAGGCACATTCATGGAAGAGAGGAGTTGTCGTGAGGCGAATTGAGGAATTTCTTGTAGAGAGGAGAAGTCAGAAGGTGAAATTGAAACTGGGAGATCTAGGGGTGGACCAGAAAAGGAAGGAAGCTGATCAGGTGCAAATGCATCAGCTATTTCCTAGTCAGAATGTGTCTTATCCGAATCCGAGGATTCAAACTGAAACTCACCCACACTCATGCCTAGATCCATGAATGATAGGGGTGGCTGAACAGACTGTTCAGACTCTTGGTGACCAGTTCCAGTTGCCTGGATGGTTTCACCAGTTAGGGGATCCATTGCCGAAGCATCTTCTCCCTGGAAATAGGTCACTGGTGCCTCAACCACAACTGCTCGATCCTCAGCTGTAGTATCATGGGCCGAAGAGCCTGGAACCTCGATCTCTGGCTGTGACTGACCAGAAACATCTTCACCAATAACATCTTCACCACTTCCTCCTACAGCATGTTCGGAAGTGGATGCATGAAGTTCACCCCTTTGACTGTCTCTAGCATCTTGTTGGGAAGGTACTGGAGGGTTTGCAATGGTACTATCGTCAGTGGCACGATCTGACAGTCTCCTAAGGCGTCTTTTTGATGAACGTTTAGCCTTTGGAACTACCTGGACACCTGTTGGAAGGTCTCCAGGGTGAGATGTAGGTGGAACAGACATGCTGGAGCTGGTGGGGAAAGACTGCTGCCTAGGTTTGGCAATCATCACATCACCAGCAGACGAACTGGTGGGTCCCTCATTATTTTGAGGCCCACCCAGTAGTCTTTCTGACTCACCTTGGACTGGTGCATCAGTTTTTGAGAATGCCAGCTGCATTCTACTTGGCATCTGGACCTCTCCAAGTGAGGAGCAAAGAGAGTCCAGGTTTCGAAGCATCTCTGGGACAGTGTAAAGTGACTGAGTATAGTGATAAGCATCACTGCCCAGGATCTGAAGAAAACAAAGAGACAAGAATCTGGAGAAGGGTATGCATAATCCCCTGTTGCCCTTCAACTTCTACACAAAACTTCTAAAAATAATTTCAGCAAAATCCACTCTAAGACCATTCCACAAGCAGTATGCCATCTCTGCTTGGGTAGAGTTAATCTGGTCAAGTCCACCAGAACTGCCTCCCATACTTTCCACTAAATGAATGAAGAAGTATCTCCACGAGGGTGTGAGTCCCTTCAACTTCATGGCACCTTTGGTCTTCAGCACCCCATTCTCCAAACATTCCTTATTACCCATGTTAAGGAGTACTTGGTGATAGTTGATGTTTTGGGAAATGATTACTAGAGTCTCACCTTCCCTCCAGTAGTTGAGATGCAGAGCATCTCTCACAGTATCCGCTGTGATAGTACACGCAACTGTTCCATCCTTGAGAGAAAAAGAAAAGGGTGAACAGTCATCAGCAAGTTGTGCAGTGTACTAGAATTCACACAAGTAGTCATGGTACAACTTGTGTGGATTGAGATTGAAGGTCGCACCTATGGGAGAATCCAGAAGAAAATGTTGGATTCTACCGATGAGAGAATCGGATGTTTGAATCCCCTTTCAAACTAGCCATGGGATTATTAGGGTTCAATTTAATCAATTTTGCCTCAGGGGCACCATGTGCACGATTTAATTGAGAAGATGGTTTGTATGGAACATTAAGCAAATTAATGTCTCTGCTACGAGAAGGTTTGGGAGCCATTTGATTGTAAATAAAGAAACGATTGAAATTTTGATGATTAGGGTTTTGATAATAAGCAGAGAGAAATAAGTAATTGTTGATGATTGGAATTGAATGAAAGAATGCGAAACGAAAATGAATAAGTGAAAGTAAATACAGGGTATTTATAAGCTGGATTCACAATCCCAAAGAATAAAAAAGAATATTTTATTATCAAAAATCAAAACTTTTAGATATTTTGTTAAAAATAAGTTTGAATTTTGAGCCAAAACATTCAATTCCTAGTGTCAGCATTAAATGCTACGATAGCTTATATACCCACTCGCCCACTAACTTTTCACAATCCCAATAAAAGTACATCCTTTTACAACATGGTAATGACACGTCAAGTGATAGTTGTGAGTCGGTTAAAACACTCAAGTATTATCATGTGTCACACAACTGACCAAGTATTCTTACCGTTATGAAAATTTGGTTAACCTCCAGTCTGAAGACGAGACAAAACATTTATACTGGGAAAACAATCCAGTACCAGTTTCAATCTGGAGAACTCTCCAGTTGCAGAAGCAATTTAAAAGAAAATGTTTTGAGTCTTTTCCCCCTAAACATGAGATCCATTTGATCAAGGACTGGTTCTTGAGTACATCAAGGCGTTCAATCTCCAACCAATCAAGGATCACCTGAACCATCCTCAACTGGAGGGCCTTACCAGTTTAATGAGGATTTAACATGCCCAGTTCGCTGATGAGATGTTTAAAGGTTTTCTCATCAAGAGGTTTTGTAAAAACATCAGCTAACTGTTTGTCAGTGGGAATGAAATGAATTTCAATATCTCCTTTCATAACATGGTCATGAATGAAATGATACCTGATGTCAATGTGTTTTGTTCTGGAGTGCATCACTGGATTGTGAGATATCGCAATCGCACTGGTGTTGTCACAAAAAATTGGGCTTCTTGAGTACTTCATACCATAATCAAGTAACTAGTTTTTGATCCAAAGAATCTGGGCACAACAACTGGCCGCAGAAATGTACTCTGCCTCAGCAGTCGACATTGAGACTGAAGTCTGCTTCTTACTGGTCCAACTTACCAGTTTTCCCCCAAGGAAGTGACATCCTCCAGTTGTTGACTTTCTATCAATCTTACAACCTGCATGATCTGAATCTGATTAACCCATTAGATCTAACCCTGAGCTTTTGGGATACCAAAGACCAAGGCTAGGGCACCCTTTCAGGTACCTGAAAATGCGCTTAACAACATGCATATGTGATTCTTTTGGGTTAGCCTGAAATCTGGCACATAGACATGGTGCAAACATTATATCTGGTCGACTTGCAGTTAAGTACATTAGTGAACCAACCATTCCTCGATATTCTTTTTGATTCACTGGTTTTCCATTTGGGTCAGAATCCAAATTTAAATGAGCTGCAATAGGTGTGGTTTTAGATGGGATTGAATCAAATTGGTATTTTCTTAACAAATCCCTAACGTATTTTTCTTGGTTGATAAAGATACCATCCAAGGTTTGTTTAATTTGTAGACCTAAGAAAAAAGTTAATTCTCCCATTAAACTCATTTCATATTCAGTAGACATGATTTTAGAAAACTTTTCACACATTGCACTATCAGCTGACCCAAATATAATGTCATCAACATAAATTTGTACCAGCAAGATATTACCTTTTTCCTTCAAGATGAACAAGGTATTATCTATTGCACCTCTTAGAAAACCATGTTTAAGAAGATGTTTGGTTAAAGTGTCATACCAGGCTCTGGAGCTTGTCTAAGATCATACAATGATTTGTTCAGTCTATATACCCAGTGAGGATGATTCTCATCAATGAAGCCTGGAGTCTGTTTAACATACACTTCTTCTTCCAATGTTCCATTAAGGAATGCACTTTTGACATCCATTTAGTAGACTTTGAATTGCAGATGGGCTGCATAAGCCATGAAAATTCGTATGGCTTCAAGTCTAGCAACTGGAGCAAAAGTCTCATCAAAATCAACACCTTCTGCTTGACAGTTCCCCTTAGCAACTATTCTGGCTTTGTTCCTTACAACATTACCATCTTCATCCATCTTGTTTCTGTAGACCCATCTAGTTCCAATAGGTTCCTTCTTCAACCCTGGTAGACAAGGAACAAGTTCCCATACATTGTTCCTTTCAAACTGGATAAGCTCTTCTTGCATTGTTTCTACCCAGCTTGGGTCTTCCAAAGCCTCGTCAATCTTCTTTGGTTCAATTAGAGATAAGAAGGTGACGTTCAAGCATTGTTCACTTGTGGCTCTTTTAGTCTGAACCCCACTGCTTGGATCTTCAATTATCTAGCTCAATTGGATGTGCTTGTGTCCATTTAGTGTATTGACTAGGTTGGTGTATAACAATATCAGTGCAAGTAACCTGAGGATCCTCCACAGTTGTTGAGACTGGAGGAGGATCAGTCCAGACTTCTTCAATATCATCATCAGAATCAATGAGGTCACGATTTGCATCATGAAATTCTTCAGTTGAAGGCACATCAACTGGAGAACTTTGAGTCTGAACTGGTTCTGATATTGGAGTGACACGAACATCAGATCCAATCACCAGTTTTTGTGGTAGATTAAAACTGATGGAGGGATAAAATGAAGTGTCACTGGTGTTTCTCTTCTGTGCAACTGGTCCCAAGTCTTGATGACTGGAAACATTTTCTGGTGCAGTAACTGATTGATGAACTTGATCAGATACACCAGAATCAACTGGGACAACTGAAGATAAATCAAGGCTTGGTCTTTTGTTGATTGCTTCATTTGATTCATCGAATGTGACATGAATTGTCTCATGTACCTTTTGGAGTCTATAATTATAAACTCTATAGGCTTTTCTTATATCTGAATACCCCACAAAGACACCTTCGTCAGCTTTTGCATCAAACTTTCCCAACTGACTAGAATCGTTTAAGATATAAACTGGACAACCAAATACATGAAAGTATCCAATATTTGGTTTACGATTCCTGAGGGCTTCATAGGCAGTCTTCCTATGTCTCTTGACATAAACTGACCGGTTTTGGGTGTGACAAGCAGTTGCCACTGCTTGAGCCCAAAAACAGGTGGGAAGACCAGATTCAGATAACATACTTCTGGCAGCTTCAATCAATGTGCGATTCTTTCTTTCAACCACACCATTTTGCTCTGGAGAACGAGCTGATGAGAACTTTTGGGAAATGCCAGTGTCAGTGCAAAATGTCTCCAATTCTTTATTAATGAATTCTGTACCATTATCACTTCGCAACTGACACACTTTCTTGGTATACTTGAGTTTAATTCTTTTGATGAGAGAGATAATTTCACCAGGTGCATCACTCTTTGATCTAATAAATACCACCCAACAATACCTGGTGTATTCATCGACCACAACTAAAGTGTATTTCTTGCCAGCTTTAGTTTGAACATTCACTGGACCAAAAAGATCCATATGAAGCATGTAAAGAGGTTCAGTGATACTGAAGTTCTGCCTGGTCTTGAAACTGGCTCTTTTCTTCTTGCCCATCTCACACCCTGGACATGGCTTTTCCTTTTTAAAGGAAATTAAAGGTATCCCATCCACCAGTTGCTTTGTAGATAATTTATTGATGTTTTTGAAATTTAGGTGGGATAACCTCTTATGCCACAGCCAGTCGGTGTCCTCATCAGCTTTTGCATAGAAACAATGCTCTTTTGGAGCTGGTTCCATGTCCATTATGTACACATTTCCTTTTCTTGGAGCAATCATTACCACTTGCCAATCCTTGTTAAAAATGGTGCCTTGTGCAACATCGAACAAGACTCTGAAGCCATCATCACACAGTTGACTTACACTGATCAGGTTATATTTTAAACCATTTACAAATGCAACTTTAGTGAACTTGACTTGTCCATTGTTAAGCACACCATATCCTTCAGTTTTTTCACTACCATCATTACCAAAAGTCACTGTCGGTCCATCTTGGACAGTGAACTCTTCCAGCAAGGGCTTACATCCTGTCATAGTCCGTCCAGCTGCGCTGTCCAGATACCAGATATGCTTCTTTCGATCGCCCTGCACTCCCATAAAATTATTAGTTCTTTTTGTGAACCCATCTTTTCTTGATGGGTTCACTGGACTTCACTTGAGAAGTCACAGCTGATTGTTGAGGGGTGGAACTGGAGGCTGAATCTGGAGTTTGTTTGATTACTTCAGATCCATGAGTAAAAACAATTGGTACTTGGTATTTACTTCCCTTTCCTTTTTCAGTTATGTTTTCAGATAGAGCCTTTTGTTTTTGTTTAGACTTAGAAAGGGTTTTGACATTTAGTTTCTCAACTGAATGAGAAAAGGCTCCTTTTAGATTTTTGATTCTGGCAGTACAACTCTGAACCTGTCTAGACAAAAGTTGGAGTTGACTGTCCAGTTTCAATAAAATGTCATTTTCTCCAGACACCTGACCCTTGGACTTGGGTTCAGTTTGATTCTTGCTCTTAGGATTCTTGGGCTCCTTTGACTTTTGAGGCAAAGGCTTTTCACAAACAACCTTTTTAAGTGGAGCTTTAGCCTGATTGGCTCCAATTTTAACCTCAACTGGGGTGATTTTAACAGATTCAGTTTTGAAATTCTTAGGTTGATCATAGGGTGTTTCAACCTGAAGAGATGAAGGTAATACATGGAGATCTGGTATGGCTGCTGCCATTTGAAGATCTCCAGATTTCCATGCATTCTTTTGGGCATCAATGGTTCTTGACAAAGCATCATAGTTCTTCTTATATGCATTAACCCAGGACTTGATAATCTTTTTTTCTTTCTCAAGATCAGATTTCAAACTTTGATTTTCAAGTTTTAATGCTTCAATTTTCAAAACTGATTCCTTTAAAGCCAACTGGACACTCTGCAAATCATTCAACTGGGGTTTTACATTGTTTAATTCAGTTAAAATTGTTTTCAGATATCTTTCACTATCAGTTCTTACAGCTTCAACAAACAATCAATCACCATTGAGTGATTCAGCAATGTCCCGTTTCAATTCAGGGTCATCCTGCTTGTCGTAATCACATACCTTTTTAAGAATGATGTCCACCCATCTTCCTGCAATGACATCATCTTTCACCAGATGTTGTTGTTGATCTTCAAGTGCCATAAAACACATATCCCTAATCTCTTCTTCATCATCAGATGAGTCATCAGAGAGTTCCCACTTCCTTTCAGTGTCTGCCATCATGCATTTATTCTTTTCTTTTTCCTTTTCAAGGGACAAGAGGGCAATTTGTGCCTTAAGCTTCT
This sequence comes from Erigeron canadensis, assembly GCF_010389155.1. Lineage (NCBI taxonomy): Eukaryota > Viridiplantae > Streptophyta > Magnoliopsida > Asterales > Asteraceae > Erigeron > Erigeron canadensis. The sequence goes on from NC_057765.1 coordinate 15,300,795, forward strand.
TATATTTAGCATTATATTTATCATCAGACACATTGTAAGTTGGGATAAGGGGACCACATTGTAAGTTGCAATCCTTCATAAAATGACATTTTTTTACCACACTTATAGCAGGTAAGATTGGCCTTGTCCAGAGAGTTGGAGCTGGAAGAATTGTTGGAACCATTGAATCGATTAGATTTGTGCTTAAACCTATTAAAGGTTTTGGCAATCATGGCTACCAGGTCATCATCGTCAGTTTCATAACATTGGTCTCAGTGTTAACCCAGAGTTCAGTAAGTTACTCAACATCTCCTTCATAGAATGTAACTGGACATTCTCCAAAGAAATTAAAGCAGCACAAGGTTGTCCAGTAAAACTGGTTCCCTTGGAACTTTGAGCATGGTTTATGGCATCCTGTTCAGCCACAAGTCTTGCAGCATTGTTATCCATAGTGAATCTAAAGGCTCCATAGAGAGATGCAAGAGTGTGAGTCTGCAGGGTTTTGCCTTGTCTTAGGACAAGAATCATGTTTTCCCATTTGGATGGAAGAACATCACAGAATTTCTCAAGAAGAATGTCTTTGTCTTTTTCAATACCCAACCCTCTTAACTGATTGATAAGACTAGTGAATCTGGTGTAAGTGCCAGTTAGACTTTTATTGGGTAAAGCAAAGAAGGATTCATACTTCTTGTTCAGAGCAACCTTTCTAGTGACAATGGTGTCCTCACCCCCTTCAAACTGAATAAGTAATTCATCCCACATTGCCTTGGCACTGGGAAACAACACCAGTGTTGGAATTAAATCTTCAGGGACAACAGCAAGAATCATGTTTTTCAGTCTGGTATCCAAATCTACCCGTCTGTGATCCTCATCTGACCAGTGGTCTTCTGGTTTTTTTCTAGACCCTCTTCTTCCAGTTGGATCAAGAAGAGGACTTACCCCAAGAGACATGGGTATATAGGGTCCATCCTTAAGGATTTTTAACATATACCTTTCAATCCCACCAAAATGAAGCAGCATTCTGGCCTTCCATGTCCCAAATGTTTCACCATTCCCATCAAATTTGGGAACAGGAGTATTTGAGTAGTGAACATGGACATGGTTTAGGGCATTGGGAGAAGGAGGAGGAGGATTGTTATTAGCATTTTGATTAGGTATGGTATTGTTAACATTAGTGTTTTCATCATTTCCAGGACCATTCTCACCTTCAGTAGTAGACATCTTAGCAGATCTAGGCAATTATGTTAGCCTTCTGCTCTGATACCACTTATTAGTCCCAACTCAAGAGATGGTACTAACTGAAGACACCTCTATGTCAATGGTAAGAGTTCTTTGCAATATAAACACTGAACTGGAGACGACCAGTTGCAGTGATTGTATACCAAGTCCTTGAATAGATTACTTAGTAGGTGACAAATAGAAAGACAATGCAATAAGTAATTAAGTATAGAATAAAAAGGTGAGACCAAGTTGTAATTTTCAAATGTATTTTATTTATTGGTACTAAATAAAATACAAGGTTGTTGCGGAACCAAGATAATACATAAATGTAAATATCCTAACAACCTATGAAATACAAATGATCTATACTCGGAAATTCTCTTTCAACAATCGAAACACTTAAAGTTGTGAAGTGTTCCCTTTTATGATTGAGAGAATATTGCACAAGTACACCAAGAATATTGCAAAAGTCTGAATATGCAAAGTTATTTTCTTGTTGTGCAAAGACCTCTATTTATAGACAAAGTTGTCATTGGGAATCCAACTTTGTCGTATAAATATGGTTGACAGCATTTAAGGAAACTAAGTGAGTTCCTTTGAAATGCTTGATAAGGTAAGTCAAGACATTACTTTATCTAACCTGGTTTATGTACTTTAATCATAGACAAATGATATTGTCTGTATAAAGCTGCATAAAGCAAAAAGGTCTTCCTTGTACTCAGTGTAAAGCATTGTAAAGGCTTTAAACTGATATTCTCCAGTTTCGATCTGAGTAGAATGCCAACTGGGCTTCGCTACCATTGTCATTCTCTATCTTCCATTTGTTGTCTTTGACGTCAATTGGAATGTCTTCAGTTCTGATCAAATCTCAACTGGAGGAAGTCTTCAGTTGCATAAACTGTACGTTGCAACTAGACTTCAATATATTTCTGGACAAATCTTCTGGTCTCCAGATCCAACTGGAGACTGGCCAGTTTGGTCGAAACTGGTTCTAACATGTACAATGCAACTGGACTTCTAATATTTTGGACAATTCTTCATTCTCTCTAGATGCAGCTGGAGAGCTCCAGTTTATAGCTAAAACTGGACCTAACAAATTCCCCCTAATTGTCCTGAAATATTGTCAAGTATTTTCAAACTTGTTTCTATACAAGTGTAAGTTTGAAATACTTAAGTTTGATAAATCCTATTAAGTTTCCAAGACATTTTTATAGATCATCAAATGCCTTAGGTTTAGTTTTAATTGTTTGTAGATCTTATCAGTTATCTAACTTGTGAATTACAATCTGGTAACTTGTATATACATAATTTTACAATGGAGTTACAAGAAAGTAAATAAAATTACAAGCAGGTAGATAGAAGGAAAACTTAAACAGATGGCCCTTCGCCAGTTTTCCTTCTTTTGGCAACTGACGAAATTGGTTGTTTGTCTTCAAGATCAAGGCCTAATCTTTCTTCAATATTTTCCTTGAACTTGATCAGATTTTGCAATACGTATTCCCAGCCTTTTTCAACCTTGTTCTTTCGCTGCCTACCCTCCAGCAAGCTCAACTTTTCCACATGCTCTGAATGACCATACTGATGGACATCAGGGTTCTTAGTTGTTCTTTTGGGTCCACCAAAGTATTGAACCTCTACAACAAAATGTTTGGCACCAGGCTTGATCGATACTTTTACATGAGTGATCTTACCTTTATTGTGCCTTCGACGCTGTACATCAGATAAGTAAGTGCGAGCCTCTGATTCATTGGTCAGCTTGATCTTGCTCATGCTCAGTTTGTGAGTAGCAGCTTGAATATCATCAGTTGTGGGTTCGGATGGTTCTACCCAAGTCCTCAGATTTACATCTCTTGATAAGGCTTTCTGTTTTCTTCCTTTGGACTTGGGTGGAGTTAATACTTTGTTGACCACCTTCTTAACTTGTTCAATCCTTTTGAGAATCCCTTCTAACCTTATCTCTTTGGCCTTTTCCACCGATACATTCAAACACTTGGCATCAAGACCAGCTTCATCATCTTGGTAGTGTTTGTCTAGTTCAACTTCAAGCATTTCCTTCAGGGCATTGACAATCCTTGGATCTTCTTTTATTTTCTTATATTCCAACAGTGTCAAGCCAAGGAGTTGTGCGTCAGTTACATCAACAAGAGGGATTGGAAGATTTTTCCTTGATTCAAACTGATTGACCTTCATTTGTTTCTTCCTCTCCTTGACCAGGTACCCAACCCTTGCTAATTTCTGACTTTCGCTTTCAGTAACTGGAGGCAATTGATCAATATTGCCAGTTTCCAAAATGGGTGCATCGGCGGCAGGTTCCTTAGAGTCATCAGTTGCAATGGCTTTTCCTTTATCCACATTCCCCCTAACCACATCATCAAAAGATTCAATTACCTGCTCACCAGCCTCAGTACTGGTAGCAACAACCATCTCCTTCCCTGAACCTGAAGCTTCAACAAGAGTGCGAGGGGCACGAACAGACCTTTCCCCCTTGGAAGCATCTAGTCCTTGCTTTATAGCTTCAAAATCGGCATGACTGGAAGGCAAGCGATTTAGAGGCTGCCACGATTGCATGTTCTTGCACTCTTTGAAGACTCCACATAACATGCAAACTGTCCTCTATAGATGATTAATCTCCTAAGATTGAGTCGTGACATTTCCACATGTGGTGTGTTGACTCTTTTGAATCGCTTGAAGTATATTTAAATCATCTGGGTAGAGCTCAGTTGTTGGTGCCTCCTTTCCAACTTCTTCCTTTTCTTTGCCAGCTTCAGTGGTCAGTTTTTCAATTGCAGTAGTGTGATCAGATACCTTGCTGGCTAATGTATCTAGACTGCACCTCAACTGATTGATCTCAGATTTTATGGGGGTGAAATCAACCTGGGCGCTGCAGTCTTGGTGATCTCAGATATCACCCTTTCTATCAAATTATTCTCCCTTTCAGCCAAGGTATTTTCAATTTTCTGACCAACTGAAGTGGCCAACTAGTTGCCAAGCAGGTTTTTCAATAAGTAATTTGACTTGTCTTTCCACTTCGTTCAACTCAACCTCTGATGATCTGACAGTGTTATTCAGCAGGTTGGTAATGGATGTGTGCACCTTTGATTGAGTTAGGTCAAAAGCTTCTTTTAAAGAAGTAGCTAGTGAATTGCAGCTGATGACCAACTCGTTGAGCTTCCTAAATACCAAGTCCTCATTGCCAGAGAACTTTTTAATCCCCAAATCAACCACCCTTACATTAGTGATGTGATCCTTGTGGTATTTGGAGAGGGACTTGGTATTCTTGTCCAGTGTCTTCTAAATATCCTCCACCCTTGTTAAAAGGTTTGAGATATCGGTTTGGAAAGACACGAACTGGCTGTCTAGTGACGGTGGGGAAGGTGCCACTGGACCTGCTCGGAATGCAACATATACAACTGGAGGAGGTACATAAAGTGAAGGTTCTCCAGTTGTTGTTGCACCAGCTGAAGGAATAGAAGTTGTTGAAGAAGGAAGGGGAAGAGATTCAATGTGACGTTCATGCTGAGAATGCTCAGGGTGTGAACGTCGGCGATGGTGGTGTAAGAATGTGTCTATTTCTAGGCGATGGTGGTGTAAGAACGTCGGCGTCGGCGATGGTGGTGTAAGAATGGTGGTGTCGAGAGGCGAATGTTGGGATTTCTTGTAAGGAGGAGAAGTCAAGTGGTGAAACTGAAACTTGTGATTCTTGGGGTTGACCAAGGAGAGAAGGGAGCTGATCAAGTACAGCTGCATTAGCCATCTCCAGGTCAGATTCAGTCTCAGATGAATCCGAAGATTCAAGCTGAAAGTTACCCTCATTTATGCCAAGATCCATAAATGTTGGGGGTGGCTAAACAGGTTGTTTAGACTCCTGATGACCAGTTTGAGTTTCCTCAATGGTTTCATCAGTTATAGGATCCGTTTCCGAAGCATCTTCTCCCTGAAACGAGGTAACTGGAGCCTCAACTACAACTGCTCTTTCCTCAGTTGCAGTATCATGGGCTTGTGATTCAGGGACCACGATCACAGGCTGTGACTGGTCAGATATAGCAAGTCCTGATCTAGATCTTCTTCTACTTTTGGTAGATCTTCTTGCCTTTGGAACCGCCTGGATACCTGAGGGGAGATCTCCCAGGTTCTGCAACAGTTACAACACCTGCAGACGAACTGGTGGGTCCCTCATTATTTTGAGGCCCGCCCAGTTGTCTTTCTGACTCCCTGGTGGTGGTGCATCAGTTCTAGAGAATGCCAGTAGCATTCTTGGAGAAATCTGGACTTCATCAGATGTCGACACAAGGTTGTCCAGATTTCTTAATAATTCTGGCACAGAGTATAAAGATTGCGTGTTGTTGTATTCTTCTCTGCCCAGAATTAGTATGAAACAAAGGGATAGAAATCGCGAGAATGGGATACAAGGACCCCTATTGCCTTTTAACTTAAACACCAGGCTTCTAAACTGGATGTTTGCGAAATCCACTATTAGTCCATTCCACAGGCAGTATGCCATCTCTGCCTGGAAAGAGTTTATCTGGTCCAAACCACCAGAACTCCCACCAAAAATTTCCACCAAGTGGACCATGAAGTACTTCCAGGATGGTGAAAGCCCTCTCATAGTGATTGATCCTTTGGTCTTCAGTACACCTCCCTCCAAAACTTCTTTATTCCCCATGTCAAGGAAGACCTGGCGAAAGTTGATAATAGGGGAAATCACCACTGGACTCTCATCTTGTCTCCAGTAATTGAGGTTAAGGGCCTCCCTCAATGTCTCAGTGGTGATGGTACACGGGACTGACCCATCCTTTAAATTGAAGGAGATGGATGAGCAGTCATTAGAATTGGAAGCCGTGTACCAGAACTCGCACAAGTAGTCATGAAACAACTTGTTTGGGTTCAGTGAAAAGGCATCGCTGAGGGGAGAAATCCGAAGAAAGGATTGGATTTTCCCAATGAGAGAATCAGCGGCCTGATGCCCTTGAAGAGATGCCATTGGATTGTTTGGATTTAATTTTATCAATTTTGAACTTATGAGGGCACCAATAGCATGAGAAACATTTTCGGATGGAGTATACTCGACAATGAGTAAATTCACATCACGAGAGCGAGATGAAGAAGATGATGATTTAGGAGCCATTTGAGATTTTGGATTTAGGGTTTGGACTTAAAGAAGAAAGAGAGAAAGGGATCTCGAATTGTGAATGTTGGAAGAATAAATGAAAGGAATTTTGTGCGAAGTAAATGAAAAAAGTATTTAGTGGGGGTATATATAGGTAATAAAATATTACCAAAATATATACGAAAAGATATTTTAATCTCCAAATTTTGAAATTGTTTGTAAAAATTGATTTTCAGTAATTTTGAGAATTAAAAAACATTTAATACCTCCCATCAAGCATTTAATGCTATGACGGCTGGTATTCCCACTCACCCATTAACTTCAACAATTCCCATAAAAAGTGCAATAATTTTGAGCAAAAAGTCTTGACACGTAAGACATGTCAGGTGACGTTTGTGAGTGCGATACAAACACTCGAGTATCATTACGTGTCACAAGTATTCACCAAGTATAACATAACGTTATGAAATCTGGTTGACCACCAGTTTAAGACAAGACCAAACTAGCATACTGGAGAGATTTTCCAGATACCAGTTTCAATTGATAGATTCACCAGTTGCATTTTTCAAAATAAAACGAATTTTAATTGGAAAAATATTTTGAGTCTTTTCCCCCTAAAAATGTGATCCATTTGATCAATGACTAGTCTTTGAGTACATCAAGGCATTCAATCTCCAACCAATCAAGGATCACCTGGACCATCCTCAACTGGAGGGCCTCTCCAATTTAATGAGGATTTAACATACCCAGTTCACTGATGAGATGTTTAAAAGTTTTCTCATCAAGAGGTTTTGTAAAAACATCAACTAACTGTTTATCAGTGGGGATGAAATGTATTTCAATGTCTCCTTTCATAACATGATCACGAATGAAGTGATACCTGATGTCAATATGCTTTGTCTTCGAGTGCATCACTGGGTTGTGAGATATAGCAATTGCACTGGTGTTGTCACAAAAGATTGGGGTTCTTGTGTATTTCATACCATAATCAAGTAACTGGTTTTTGATCCAAAGAATCTGGGCACAGCAACTGGCCGCAGAAATGTATTCTGCCTCAGCAGTTGACATTGAGACCGAAGTCTGCTTCTTACTGGTCCAACTCACCAGTTTTCCCCCTATGAAGTGACAACCACCAGTTGTAGACTTTCTATCAATCTTACAACCTGCATGATCTGAATCTGAATAACCCATTAGATCTAACCCTGAGCCTTTGGGATACCAAAGACCAAGGATAGGGCACCCTTTCAGGTACCTGAAAATACGTTTAACAGCATGCAAATGTGATTCTTTTGGATTAGCCTGAAATCTGGCACATAGACATGTTACAAACATTATATCTGGTCGACTTGGAGTATGGGAGCTAGTAGATGTGCCTAGAGGTAAAGCACCGATTGGAACTCGTTGGGTATATAAATGCAAACGAGATGACAAAGGGGTCGTTACCAGAAATAAGGCACGTTTGGTTGTTCATGGGTTTGCACAACGAGAAGGATATGACTATAACGAAACTTTTGCACCAATTGCTAAGATTGAAGCTATAAGGTTGTCAGTTGTTAGGAGGAAGATTAGTATCGTGGCAGTGCTAGAAGCAGACATGTGTTGCTCAGTCTTCATGTGAAGCAGAGTATATGGCTGCTGGTAGCTGTTGTTCCCAGGTATTGTGGATTTTCTTGATACTCCTATTAGAATAGACAATAAGTCAGCTATAGACATTACAAATAACCCTGTCATGCATAAGGTCACCAAGCATATTGATATTAGACATCAATTCTTGCGTGATTGTGCCGAAAAGAAGTTAATTCATTTGGAAAATGTTATAACTGATGATAATTTAGCTGATTTGTATACCAAAGCATTTGATAAGGCTCGATTTGAGAAGTTAATTCTTCTCAATGGGATGAAGAATGCTGATTCATATTAAATCTCTCAAAGAACTAATTTTGTAAGTTTGTGTCTGTAAATAGCTAGAGTCATAAAAATACAAAAAGAGTTCTTAGTGTCATAAAAAACCATAAAAATGTGAAAAATGAGAAAATGACAAAAATATGGGAGAGATTTAAGTTCATGCTGTAAGACGATTAGACGTGAGGATACTTAGCTTTTAAGTCTGCTTCATCGTAATATATCTGCTTAGTTCAGTTATTACAATTTGGGATATATTGGTAGACACAAAGTAGCAAGGTTTCCTTAATCTGAACTTAATTTATACAATGTTTTTGTAGGAAACTGAAAAGTAGAGATTTAAGCTCGATTTGTGCAATAATGGAGTTAGTGTGTGAAAAGGTGTTTGTATGTGTATGGAGGTTGAAGATGGAGATGAGAGAGAATAATTAGAGTGAAATGGAATGATTGATGTGTAAATGGGGAAAAGGTTTACAATTAATGTGTACGGAGAGGAGTATTTATACATTTGACTAACTTTCACTAATACTCCTTCCATTATTAAAATAATTACATTTTAACACCATTTTAGATTTCTAACATTCTTCCCCTTGGTGTTGAAATGTAAGACATGCATGACATCATCTTTAAATACGAATTTGTTGATGAAGGTCTTCGAAGCTCTCTCATTGTCTTCAAGATCTTCCATCAAACTTGGCTTTATGTCTTTAATCTTCACACTTACCTTAAAGATGTATCTTTAAGTCTTGAACTTCTCAAAGTATAAGCATTGCAGAAACTTGATCTTGGCTCTTTAGATTTGAACATGAAAGCCTCTTCTTGACAAACTTAACTTTGTCACACTTCCCCTTAATTAATGAATCTTTCTCTTGAAGCATTTGGACAAACATTGTTTTCATCACAAACTTCCCCTCGATCAAAAAATCATATTTGGGAATCACTTTAGTCAACAATTTATCTTTCTTCCCCTCAACTGATGAATTCTTCTTTCTCCCCATCAAATTTTGAGAAAGCATAAATACTTGTTCGACTTCATTATCCTCTTTCTTCCCCTCATGATGAATATGTGGCTACATGTTCATCATGTCTCTTTGAAGTCGAAACTGGGGAATCAGCCATTATGAAGTAGTAGTCCAATAAACAACATCTTTAGCCCGGGTTATACACTGACATGTATATAAGCCATATTCATCGAATCACTTACGAACAACCTTTGGGACCCATTTTCATGTAGGCCCAACGGTTTTTGTCTTGACATTCCAAATGTACGTGTCATCGATTCGACGAATAGAATCTACACTCCACGGAGGAAGAAAACTTGACGTTGAGTAAAAGTGAATTTTCCGTGGAAGCAGTGGAGAAGCAAAGTCATTCACTTTTTGCACGGGAGAAGGTGCAAGGTCAAACAGCTTCGAAAGTGAATATTTGAATGACTTTGACTCAGTTGTCTTTGGTTTGTAAACTTGTTGACTTTTTGGCTTCTTCAACTGAGATTTGGCTTGGGAAATGAACTTGGTATTATCTTCAAATGATAAGAATGAAATGAGAGTCTTTGTTCCATCAATATTTGTATTCTGAGAGTACCTTCTATCCTTTTCCAAGGCATAGTTGGTAAATTGAGACACTTTACGGTTGGGGGTTTTTGGAACATCATCAATCTTGGAAACAGGATAACTACTCGATTGTTTCAGAAGAGATTCAACTTTTGTGTCAAGAGACTTCGACTTGAAAGATGCAATTCGACTTTGAATCTTCTCAAGTTGTTTTTCAATCGAAGAACTCAAATCAAACAAGGAAATTGATGACACTTCAGACTTTATTTGAGAAACAAGAGTTGTTTCCTTCAAAAGACGAGCTTCCAATGATGAAACTTGTGACATCAACTCATCATTCTTCTTTCCAATTTCAACTTGAAGTTCTTTCATCTCATTTCTAAGCCTCACATTCCCAGCTTGAAAGTAGGTCATTTGTTCTTTCAGTTTGACATTCTCGGCTTGTAATGTAACTACTTCCTCTTGAAACTTGACATTTTCCGTTGCGGTCGTATGTATCAATAACTTCATCACTCGACAAGGATTTGGATAAGGCTTCGACGAACAACATGAACACAATCCATCTTTATGAAGTTTCACTTCGGATGAAGTAGGTGTCATGGGTGAGGAAGTTAACCACAAATTGAAGATGAAATTATTTTTGACCGAATTTGAGATACTTGGACTTGACATTTTGTTGAGCAAAGGTGGAATGAAATGAAAGGTAATTGTGATTGAAATTGAAGTGAAAGAATTAGAATTTAGAAATTTTTGAATTTTTTACTTCAGGTTTCCCTCCAAATTTTTGCCGCCGAAATATGTTCTCATAAAACTTGAAATTTCATGTAAACTTTGGATATGATGATCATAGGAAAAATTTGATAATTTCTAAAAAATTTTCCCCAAAACCGCGTCGGTAACGGATGAAAATTGGCCTAAAATTTTTTTTAATGCTATCAAATTTTAAATCTTCATGAATTATCCCTTTTTAAGACCCTGGGCAAAAATTATTTTTCCCACCAAAAGACTTTTTTTTATTGGATTTTTGGAATTGGAACGATCTTGTGAAGATCGTCCTAAGAAATGTTTGAAAATGAAACGATCTTGGTGAGATCGTTTTGAAAGATAAGCTCAGAGGGTGAGACGATCTTGGTGAGATCGTCCTAGAAAATGGTTGAAAATTTGGCTAAGTAAAATGTTTGAGAGTAAGACGATCTTGAGGAGATCGTATTGGAAGAAAAATGATACGATCTTGAGGAAGATCGTCTTGGAAATTTTTTGTGTGAAAAATTTCTAAGTATAGAAATTTTGGAAAATTTTGGGCAGAGTTTCGTTTAGACTTGGAAGGAAAAATATTTTTGACCAAAACCAATCCGTTTGGATTAGTTAGCCAAAGTGTATGGTTCCCAACCAAAACACTAAACCACACAGCCACAAACTCGATCACACAGATCTAAATAAAGTAAACAAGATCGTCCTGGGTGAGACGGTCTTGTCAAAATCGTCTTAGGGACAAGAAGTGAAACGATCTTACTAAGATTGTCCTAAGTGCAAAATGTAATACGACTATCTCAAGATCGTTTTAGGAGCTAAAACAAGATCGTCCTATCAAAATCTTCTTGAGATCTTCTTCTTCACCAGCCAAGCAGTTTTATACAAAAAACTCCATTAATGACTTCAAAAACTTCGATAACTTTTGAATTACTAGGAGTTAGAACGTGAAATCACTTGCAAACTGCTCGTTTTCACCTCAACTACACATCTACGAACAAAATTCTACATAAAACACAACAGATTCAAAATCCAAATTTCGAGCAAATGTTTTTGAATTTTCGAAAAGTAAATCAATGATATCTCCTTCATTTCTCAACGGATTTTGACGAATTTTATATCAATGGAATCGTATCGAGAAGACGAATCAACCGGTGTACAAATTTTGAGGTAAAATCAACTATAGAAAAATCCCACAGTTTGATCAAAAACGGTTTTTGAAATATAAACTCGAAAGTTTGATGAGAAATGCACAAAATCGAGCTATGGATCTGCCAATGTATAGTTGTTTTGCTCTGATACCAAATGAAAAGTAGAGATTTAAGATCGATTTGTGCAATAATGGAGTTAGTGTGTGAAAAGGTGTTTGTGTGTGTATGGAGGTTGAAGATGGAGATGAGAGAGAATAATTAGAGTGAAATGGAATGATTAATGTGTAAATGGGGAAAAAGGCTTACAATTAATGTGTATGGAGAGGAGTATTTATACATTTGACTAACTTTCACTGATAGTCCTTCCATTATTAAAATAATTACATTTTAACACCATTTTAGATTTCTAACAGATGAATATTCAGATATATGGCTGAGAATGCTTGCTTTTCAGTAATGAATTGATCTAGTCCTTAAATTTTGTGAAAGATCTAGCATTACTATAGAATTTATTCAAAATATAGGCAAAAACCTCTACAACTCATGAGCATGAAAGTTAAATGTGATATTGTTTATGCAAATGAAATGAATGTTAATTAAGGGGCTAATGTGGTCTTTGAGATTCGGACAAGTATGTCCTCGGGGTGTCTTTGTATACCTAGCGTACCTAAAGCTTTCAACTTGGGATAGGTTGTCAAAAAGTTCGCTACATGGGTCTCATAGAAAATCACGGGTTACTTATAAATAATGAAATGCAAAAGCAAATAAGTTAAATCACAAAGTAATTAAATTTTGTTATCTAAAAAGTGTCTCATGATTTGTTTAAGGATGTTTTTAAATATATATTGAATATTTGTTATCTTAGTGCTTGTATCGATTACGAAAGTATATCTGAATGTGGGTCACATAAGTTCGCAAACTATTCAAAGGCATATTAGGCTACTCGGGTTACATGGTGACTGTCCTTGGCCAGGGTATGTCGAAAGTGTCACAATTCAAAGGAAACTGGAAGTACCGAGTGTTTAAGCCGGCAAATATACCGGTAATCATGGTTCGGTCACTGTTCATAAAACATAATAATAAGAGAATTATATCTCACTTGCAGACTTATGTAAATGCTAATCTGATCTAATCTGCAAAAACTTAGAATTTCTTGTAAATAAATAGAGTAGTTTAGTTTTTATTTTAGCTATTTTTGTTTTTACTTTTATTTTTGTACTAATAAGAGTCAGTTTGTGTGTCAAACAAGTTCTTATTGCACGAGAGATTTGATAAGCATCTAATGATTCCATAGAAAGTTATGATTCTTAGTGAATTATATAAGTTTTGTTGCTTACGGTATAGTGTTTAAAAGATGAATTTTCTAATATGGACATAAGTTGTTTATGGTTAGAAAATGAAATAATTTTGAAATTGAAAAGTCAAAATATTTTTAAATGTGTTTTAAGTAAATTTTTGAAATTTTAATTGTTTTTGGTTGATAAGTATGATTGACAAAGATTGGACTTGCCTTAGATCTTGTAATGATTTCTAGTTTAAGATTTTGATTGTTTTGCATATTTATAATTTTTGTTGATCTTGATACATTGATGAAGTTTGTTAAGTGTGCAGGTTGCAGATTTTATTTTATATGTATTGAGATGGACAACAATCTATGCACGAAACGTGCTACAAGGATGGACAACAATCTATGCTTCGCGCTGACGTCATTACGCAGCCCACAAACTAAGTGTTCGGCCCGGCCCACGAAGCTCCAAATATAAATATGGGTTTTTAACCTTTCATTAATTATCTTTAATCGTACATTAACCCTAAAATTACCACACGAACTTGCCTCCCTCGTGCGAACTATTCATTCATTGCTATTTTCGATCGACTTCATCCCTTTTTGTGTTTGTTACTCAGATTTGTTGGTACTTTCACGATCTATGATTGATTATTGATGTTTTGACTATGAGAATCAACGATTTCATGTCGTTATAATGCCCAAATTTTGAATCCTCTTCCCGTGAACAAGAACTAGGATGAACCAAGAATTTGATATTCAATTTTTGATGATTTGGACTTAAAATTGGACTTCAAATTGGATTAATTGATGTTTGTACACCTTAAATCTAAAATAAGTTCATATTAACATGATTAAAATCAAGACTAATTGAAGGTTTTTGTGATTCGGTCACTATTCACACGAAGAACACCAAGAACACGAACTAACTCGTATTCATCGAATTTGTTTTGATTTTTTATTTTCTGGGCATACACGAACCATAAACAAGTCCACGTTGATGATTTTATTTGATTAAATCATCAAATGGAGATGTTTTTGCCTCGTGTTTCTGGGTTTTGTTTGAAGCTCGTGCTGACGTCACACGAAGAGGATCTTCCTCGTGATGACGTCATCACGAAGCAGACGTGACAAAAACCCTAACTTTTGTTATTAATTTCTAATTTTTTCGTTTTCTTGTCGTTTTTGTCTGTTTTTTGTGCAGGTATGGCAGGACAAGGTGCAGGAGCTCGCGTGTTCGTCAAGGAGCACAATGCTGCACTCGATCTCAGTATTACGCAGACAGGGTGCACACCAGAGTTTCACGGTGTCCTACAGTTTCTTGCACGTTCTCGTGTACATTTTGCTGTAACAGAGAACCCTCCGTTGGTGATAAGTCTCATTAGGGAATTTTGGAACTCAACCCGTTCAGTGCAGATGGGTGATCATATGTACATTCGCACTACTGTTGGAGGACGTTCATTCTCGTTCTCGGCTGGAGACTTACAGACGATATTACATTTTGGTGATGTCGAGATTGAGCAAGGTCCGACTGACTTTTCAGAGGAATTTTGTGACGGTGCTCTACGTCGTATGGGTTATACTGGTGCAATTACTCACCCATAGTTCAGGAATCATCTTCGTGGCAAATGGAAGTTGCTAGCTTACTATTTGTTGAGGTCCATTAGTCATCAGAGTACAGGCTCTGACCAGATGAATATCCAGAACGCATCTCAGATGGTTGTCTTGGTGCTGAACAAGCCGTACAGCTTTTCTCAGTACATTTTTGATAATTTAGAGAAGCAGTTGAGGTCATTTGGTACAGACAAGAAATTCTTTCTGTTTCCAAGATTTGTGATGATAATCATTCGTCACTTTGCAGCTGAATTTCCATTTGACGGTCCTACGTTTAATTTAGGTCGTCTTACTTATAAAGCATTTGTTGAAAGTATGAAGCACTTGTCGGGTAGAAATGTTCCGGTACATGTTGATAATCCACCTTTGTTCGGACATTTGATTAATCCTAACTATGTTTCCCCTAGACAAGGTTGGGAAGATGAAGAACCCGTTGCTGCTGCTGCTGGTGATGATCAAGCTCAAGATAATCCTGAAGAAGAGCGAGCTGATCAATTTAAGGGACTTAATGATGTTCCTTTGTATGTTGGAGATCTGGAGCATGATCTAGATATGGATGCTCTTGTGGAGGATATTGATGATCCTGCAAATCTTGTGCCACCAACTTCTGGAGTTTCTATTTCTACCTCTGTTCCAGTTGGTGATGATGTTGGTCCTTTTGAGCTACCAGTTACTGTTAATGTTGGTGATGACTCAGAAGATGACTCAAAAAAGGTTGAAAGATTGCCGAAGCGAAGAAAAAGACAAGGAAAAGGAGTTGATGCTGTAGAGAGACTTCCAACTTCTCAGCGATCTCAGGCTGAAGCTGATAGAGATTTTGCTGTGTATCAAGCTGCTATGGAGAGGTCTCAGGCACCTAATGTTGGTGATTCTCCATCAGTTGCTACTTTAAGAGCTTAAGTTTCTGATGTTCCTGTTTCTGTGTCTACTACTTCTGCTGATGTTGTTGTTGGGGAGAGAAGGTCGAGACCAAAGTTTATTATTAGAGGAATTAGTTCTCGCGCACAAGTTGTCACTAAGGCTACAACTATTACGATTCCTACTGCTCCACAGTCTACAGTTCGTCAAGAGCCAGAGCCGACAATTGCTACTAGGGCTTCGTCTGCTCCTATTCAGGCTACAGTTCTTGTTTCTACTATCATGGGACGTCTGTTGGCTCCTTTACAACAACCTCGTATGTCTCCCACAGGAACGTTTAGTGCTCATATACCTTCTTTTGAAGCTACGATGCCACCTCATGCCTCTGCATCAGATGTTGCTTCTACATCACGTCTAATTGTTCTTGTTCAAGTACAGCTGAGTCGTTTGTTTTCTGGTACAGCTGGTGCTAGTACTTCTAGGACTCAAGATAAAGGTAAAGCTGTGATGGCTGCTCCAGATGCAGATCCTGATGATCCAAACGATGATGATGAGGAAGATTCCAATTTAGGTAACTCCGATTCTAATTCTAATAGAATAGAAAGGGAGATTCGAGAAAAGCTAGTGAATGATCCTCATAATCATAATGAAAAAGAAAATCTTAGCAAAGGAAAATCTACTCAGGATAGTGAGTCAACTAAGACTATTTCTACTACCAATGCCTCTACAGAGTCAGATTTGCACCCTTTAATTGTGCATAGACTAGAAAAGAGATTGGGTTATGATCCACATGCTCATATGAGAGCTAGAGCAGAGATTATGGATTATGATGATTATTATGATCCAGGATCACTTAGAAATCAAATGAAAGAACGGTCAGGGTTAACTCATACATATTCAGAGTCAGAGTCAGATTCGGATTCAAATTCGGATTATGAACCTTAGTGCTAATGATTTATGTTTTTGTAATGATTATAAGATAAATATGAATGTATTTGTTACATTATATTTATGATATAATATTATTGTTGTATATTAAAATAGATAAAGATTATAAGATAAATATTAATGTAAATATTGCATTATATTTATGATACAGTATTATTTATTTTAATTTCGTTTATGTATTTATACTATTTTATTATGTCTTGACTTATGTATTTATGTTCTTTATCTTTGGATATGTGAATTGTTTGAATTGCAGATAAGCTTCAAAGGATAGGTGCATTGGACGATCTTGATGCTGAAGATGACTTAGAAAGTATCAATGGTGAACATATGGAAGAAGCAGAGTTCATTACTTCAGAAGCTGATAGAAAAAGGTTGTTTGATATACCTTATTACTTTGATCGTGTCTTTAATGAAGATGAAGGCATTCAAGTTGAACCAATAGCTGAAGTAGAACATCTCAATCTTAATCCAATCAGAGAAAGTTCAGATGAACCTAGGAATGTAGAAAATTTGAGGTTTGTTGTATCTGCAAACATAATTAATGAAGGACATGACAATATTTTTGAGTTATAATGGAATATTGATGCTACACGAGAGATTGATCTTAGAAGATTCAATATACCTCCAGTGCAGCAAGATCCTGAGTTCATTATTGATAGAAGGGTTCCAGTAATTGTAACTCGTGCTGGTTTTCATGTGGGTGGAAAATTTAAAACCATCAATGTTTTGGGAATTTATCTCAGACAAGGATGCACCCAAGTATTTCTCAGTGATAAAGTTGGTTCTATGATCACATAATCAAATTGTTTATTATCAAGAGAAATGAGGGATGCCAGTACATGTCGATGAGTCAAAGACACTTTCACTCTCTCAGTGATTCTGATATGATAGATTTGGGAAGACGATGGTTCGTTAATCTTCAGAGCAATGGACTTGCAGATTTCTACTGGAATAGATTCAGAGATGAAAGAATTAAGAATTTCAGTGATAGAGGTCTAAAGCCAGAAGAGAGGTTGATTAAACCAACACCTTTGAAGAAGATTAAGAATCAAGATGACACATTTTGTTTTAAACAGTGAAGGATTAAATGTGTTAAGAAGGTTCCCGCTATCAAATGGGATCAAGATATGCTGACAGCGATGACAGTTTGGCAAATAGGGAGAAGCTAGAAAAGGGGCTCTCCATCTCTAGGAAGATTGTGTCCAGAATCTGGTAATCTAAAGCCAAAAGAAGTTCTTTCTGATTTGAATCAAGAAAGACAATGAATTTACGAGATCTTGATCCTGAAAGCCCTCCCGGGGGCCTAGCCCTCTTTCTTCTATCAAGTCAGGCGAAGCACAGATGTTTGTTGATGATTCATAGGAACAAATGTTGCTACGCATGTATGATCCAATTCAGGTTGTCAACTTGTCAAGAGGTATCAGAGAAGACTTTTGGATACACCTTGTTCAACAATGGAATTTTGGAGAACTGAAGAAAGGCGCTATCGCAACATTCTCGCACATTGCTTACAAGAGAGAATTCATGCGAATAGCACAACGCTTTTGTTTAATGGATAGCTTTGAAGTTCAAAGACTTTAAAAAAATCTAGTTGCAACTGTCAAGGGCGAGTCTGTAAATGCAGATTCGTTGTGACAATCGCAACATAAATTTGATTATCGTTTATGTTTTAGGAACTATGTTTGTAATCATTTAAATAAGAACTTGTGTTGATATTTAATGATTATGTTTGAACTTCAATATTATATCTGTTTGTGTTTTGTATTGTGTTTGTATGTTATATATTGTTTTGCAGGTACAAGAACATAGAATCAAGGTTTATAAGTGTCGTAGAACACTTAAACGATGATTAAATGTTATGTACGAGCCAAACAAAGTAAAAAAAAAGGACCAAAGGCACGTCCCTCGTGCTGACATCATCAGCACATGGGATTACCCTCGTGCTGACGTCAGCACGAGGTAGATTGGTTATTGTTAATTATGGGCTTAATACTTAATTAAGACCGAAGCCCACACGATCCAATACACAACTAGTACAAATACAAGACCTAATCTACGGAATTAGGTTAACCGTTTGTGAATCTTGGTTAATTTTTTGAAGATTATTCACAAATTTACGAATTCAAGTCACTTGTTCCTTTGTGTGATCTCCTACACGAACCACAAGTGTTCTGCATCTCCTTGGGTTGGTTAATTACTCATTAATCAGCAAAAGGCAATAGCAATCTAGTTATCTCAAGAGGATTCCGCACTCTTGACATAGCGAATCACGTCTTATTACGATCCACGCAACAATAGGGTACCTTACATTGATATGATATTGTGACGACCTATTTTGACTACACGATTAATAACCTATTTTAACTACACGATTGTTAGCATATTTTGGATACATTTTGATAACATATTTTGGATACATTTTGATAACATACTTTGGATACATTGGGATAACATATTTTAGATACATTTTGATTACATGTTTTGGATACATATATGACTTTCATAACTTGGATACCTATTGATTTACATTATGGATACATTAGGAT
Source organism: Erigeron canadensis (assembly GCF_010389155.1). NCBI lineage: Eukaryota > Viridiplantae > Streptophyta > Magnoliopsida > Asterales > Asteraceae > Erigeron > Erigeron canadensis. The sequence goes on from NC_057765.1 coordinate 15,319,712, forward strand.
GCATTGGATACATGTTCTTGAGCATGACTGGTTGTTGAACTGTAAGGACTGACATTTGACTAAACTAGATGCATCGACTGGTTGTTGAACTGTAAGTCCTGACTAAACTAGATGCATCGGCTGGTTGTTGAACCGTAAGTCCTGACTAAACTAGATGCATCGACTGGTTCTTGAACCGTAAGTCCTGACTAAACTAACTGCATTGGCTGGTTGCTGAACCGTAAGTCCTGACTAAACTTGATAAGTCCATGGCAACCTTGTGATTATGATGACCTTGTGTTTATGACAACCTTGTGATTTTGACGACCTTGTGATTATGCCAACATTGTGACATGGCCACTTTGACTATACATGAAATGCATCACGTTAACCTGACAACCTAGACTACAACTCTACGAACTCACCAACCATTGTGTTGATGCTTTTAAGTATCCTTTCAGGTGCACAGGTTAGAGGTGGCTGAGGAAAGTAGCATGGAGCCTTTATAACAGACTTTGGACTCTAGGATTCCTTGTTGCTGATATGTTACCTTATGTTCTCTTTGATGTTAGTATCGTATTATGCCTAACCTTTGATCCCCTTGCGTGGGAGTTGGATTACGTTCTATTTGTGTTTAGATTCATGTTGAATATCTGAGTTTATCTATGCTAAGACTTACTATATTGGTGGTTTCATTTAGTCTTCCTATGTAATATCCATGACACGTGTACTATGCATCGCATCCCGAGATTTCCGCCTTAGTCGGGGTGTGACATACCTTGCCAATACCGTGATCCGACCTTGCATTAGATGTACTAGGGGTGTGGAGGGTTAGCCGCTGGTACACCCTGTATACATACACCACTAGTGTAACGGATGTAGGTGTTAGATTCGGACCGCGCTTTAGCTGTCGAAATTTGATCGATGCACATCCAAGAATTCACCTTCGCATATTCAGACTTCCCTATATTCTTGGTGAACTTGTACAATATTCTCTTAATCGCAAAAAAGAACATTTCACAACTCTAAGTGTTTCGATTGACAGGAGAATTATAAAGTATTGGGTCAATTGTATTTCATAGATATTAGGATATTTACATACTTGTATTATCATGGTTTCACAACAACCTTGTAATTTAATTTAGATCAATAAATAAATTACACTTGAAAGTTACAACTTGGTCTCACCATGTAAGTCCCTCGGGTTTTATTCTTCTATCGAACCGAGATTGACTTAAGAATATGTCGAGGTGCAGAATTTCTCGAGATAACCAACGGTTTTTATATCTACCTTTTATGATATATACATATATATATACCTTTGCGTGAACATAAACACCCGTATTTGGTTAATAAAGTGAGGCGGCTTTCCGGACGAACCTTACCAACCAACATGATAATCTAAGTCTACAAGCCAACCAACCGGGTGTGTGTTTTGCGGTTCGTGAGCGAGTCGAGTACCACCCACAAGATCAACTATGTGTGTTTCTTAGTTTTTCTCTCTAGGTTTTGCTCGTTTCTCTCTTTACACACTTGTTGGAACACGCATGAACACACACCCCTTTTTATAGGCAACCAACCAACCGGGTGTGTGTTTTGGGTTCGTGTGTGAGTTGAGTACCACCTACAAGATCAACTATGTGTGTTTCTGAGTTTCTCCCTCTAGGCTTTGCTCATTTCCCGCTCTACACTCTTGTTGGAACACGCATGAACATACACCCCTTTTTATAGGCAAGGACCAAGAACATACAAATCCTATGTATTTGCGTGTTCTCATGTCAAACCCATAAAGCCCATTAGGGTTTTGGCCTGTTTGAGAGTTCTTATCATAATTGTGATCTTAATTTAATACAATGTATTTTAGTTTTTATACACAATGTGTTATAATTGTGTAATCTAATACATTGTGTTAAGTTTTAAATCATAATGTGTTTTTTATAGCACGTAAAAATCAGAAAGTGTTCAAACACACTGTGATCTGAATCTAACACCATGTTTTTAGAAACACATTAATTATTTAGTTTTTACAAAAATTTTAGTTACTCATTCCTACTTTAATGGGATACCAAATACAGTAAGGGAGAGAGGTGTAGTCGGCTAGTATTATCGGCAAGAAGCATCGACAAGCATCGGCATTTCGGTTACACTATAGCACGTCAATCGACTTGTATCGGCAAGTTTAATCGGCAAGCATTGGCAAGAAGCATCGACTAGTTTTGGCCAATCAAAGTGAACGTTGGGCAAGGCCACGTGGCCATTTTTGGCATGTGGGAAAGTGTATTTTTTGTTTTTTTTTAAATCTCCCCCTCAACTTCTGCATATATACAATTTTTTCAAAAAACATAACTAAAACACATTTTATTCATATTAAAAAAACACATTTTACACTAAAAAACAACACATAATTAAAAAAGACAATACATGATAAAAACACGAAATACACTGGGTACGATTATTCATCATCATCATTTTTGCTTGACATACTTCCCAAGCCACGGTAAGCGTAATCGTCTAGCCACCACATGTCATGTTGTGGGCATTTAACTTCCCACGTGCTTTTGCCTTCCCCACAATTATCATGGTACGATTCGGCCTAAGTGAACTGGTCACCCAACATGTGACCGGCCTTAAAAACATCGTCGACCACACTCTTGAAGTTGTTGATCTTCCCTTGTAGAAATGAAGAATAATGCTTTTTGTGCTTCGAAACGTTGCGGCCTGACGCTTGTATTGCCTCTACTTTTTGCTCGCATCGTCGTCTTTTCTCCCTCAAGTATCCCATTGTAACAATCCTCAATTTCCGACTAGGACAACTTACTTATATTTATCTAGGTATCTATCCCTAGAAGTTTATTAAGAGAAATCGCCCTTTAGTACAGTAAAATGCCTTAGAAATACCATAGATGACTAGCTATCATAGAAATGTCATAACCAATAACTATAATTAGTTAAGCCAATCTCAAGCTACATATATTAGTTCTAATTGAACTTGACAAAATGTCAATGAACCAAAATTTTAATTCGAGAAATGAAGTTAAATATATAATAAACTAAGACTCACAAATTGAGTTAACAAAGATAATTATTTACAAATGTCCAACAATTCAAACACCAAGTAAATTCAAGTATATTTGGACACATAACTATAATGATCATCTTAAAAATATATTTATAGAACTATGATGTACATAAAAGTGCTTAAATAATAATAACTATATATATATATATATCTAATGTACATAAAAGTTTATAAATAATGAGATAAGTAATAAAATTAAAACACACAAAAAAAAACTATATATATTTACATACATCGATATATATATATACACACCATAGACACACATATATGTACATAAACCATGTCTTAGAAACACTACATAACTAGTAAATATTTATACAAGAACATATACATACACTTATATCCTTGCAAGAACTAATATATGCACCCAATACAAATACATACATAGACATACATATATATGCATATTGACATGAGTGTAAGACTTTTATATAATTGTTCCTTACAAAATTTCTAATTTTTCTAGCAAAAATTCAGCCATGTGCACTCCACCAATCACAATTTAACTAGCCACATGATACCCTTAAACTCCCAAGGTTAACTTAACCTACCATCACACCCCACACTTCACACATCCCTTTTCATTTTACACACACAAACCAATATTTTCTCTCTCATTTCTCTCAAATTTTCTGCACTTCCTCCTCTTTTCTTCCTCTCCATTTTGGCTCAAATAATCAACAAAAAGACAAGGAAAAATCATATTAAACTTTAATAATAAAAAGGGTTTTTGAAAGGCTTAAACAAGGGTTGATTCAAGTAAGATTTAAGGGTTATTTTAAGCTTGAAATAAGGGTTATTTGGAGCATCAAAGCCACGAAATTTCTGCCATATTTTCTTCATCAAAACCGTGCTCTTCAAGGGTATAAATCTTCATCTCTTTGTTTAATCAATCTTGTTTTTGTTCATACTAAAAGATCTTTATCAAAGACCATGTTTTTCTTTGAATTTCTTCTTGAAAATACACTTGATGAAGGCAAGTTGATAGAATCTTCTTCCTCATGCTCATGCATGTTGAAATCTAGAAGAAAGATTCAAGGATTCAACTAGTTTAAGACCCAAAGGTGTTGTCATAGATTAAATAGATTTTAAAGTGATTTTTCCTTTGAAATATGGTCATATTTTTATACATTTTGATGAATATATTTCTGGAGTTTTTCATAAAAATATGTTTTTAAGTTGTTGAATTGAAGATGGATAAAGATTTGTTGTTAAAATGATGAGATGATTACATGCATGCTTAGATTTGCACTAGTTTAATTTGGTTTTGATATGGGACTTGAGATGGATCTTTTAAGGATGATTGATGAACTTGAAATTGATTGAAATCTGTATATTTGATGTTAAGAGATACAAAATAAAGTAATAATTTTGTTAGTGGGAATCTAGAGGTTAAAGCAAGCAAACAAAACCATTGGTGGGATGCATTAACCAATAAACATTCTGACAGAATTGGTCTTCTGTCTTGTAACGAATAAACTGAACATTTGAGGACATTTTCAAGAAAGACTATCAAAATAAAAGTTGTAGACAAATGAGTTAAGATTAACCTCCAACTGGAATTACTCAAAAATACTAAACCAAACGAAAGATATGATTTTTTCTACTGAAACTGGTCAAAACTGTAATTTTGTATGAATATTTTATGAACTTTAACAATTTTTATCTCCCAATCCATAACGTTCCAGGAAGTCATACTTGGTGGAACGTATTTTCAATGTGTTGTGAACTTAAAATAAAATCATGGGATTTTTCTAACAATCAGAACATCATGAACTTTTATAAAACTTCTGATGTCGCAAGCAGTGCCCATTCGGGACCGTTTGTGTTTGGATAATTTTTACGGACACCAAACATCATATAAAAATTCACCAAAAATTCACAAAAATACTAGATACATATAAGTCACTGTGTAAAAATCATGAAGGTCCAAATAATTCGTCTTGACCCCAAAATAGTAGCTAACATTTCTTAAAAATAAAGTATAAAACAGAAAATTTGTAAGTAATCTTATAAATGGCATAATGGGCTATGCAATGAACTAAGAAGCATAATGGGCTAACCCGGCCCAAATAATGAACCCATAAGGAACACAAATCAGTAGGCCCACTTGGCCCAATAAGCCTTATAGCCCAATAACCACTATGACCCATTATGCACCTAACCCAAATAAGGTAAAGCCCAATAACTAATGTAAGCCCAATACATTTAAAAGCCCATGACACCTAAGGCCCAATTGATAATGGCCCATAACACTTAAACGAAATTCATGAGATAAGTGTAATCAAAATAAAACAAAAGTTAATTAAGTGAGATTGACATAAGTAATTATGTTAACCAAGCTATATATTGATATCACAAATGTTAATTCACGCTAAAATCGGTTACACAACAAATGATGAATAAGGATAACATAACTTAATATGATATTTCTACATGATGACCTAAGATGCCAAGTGAAACCACAAATGAAGCCAAATTACCAAAAATCTAACAACTTATAACTACGGATGTCATTAAAGTAACCTTTTTACACCATCAATCGCTACAACCAAAACAATGCGAATGTTGGCAATATACTTGGATTCTACAATTGATAGCAACATAATGAAAGTGGCATTTCTAAGTGATGGCTTAAGATAGGAACTTACGTGTATTAGTCCTATCGTAGGGATAGTCTTGGCTTTCAAATGTGATTGAGAAACGTGACGGATGTATGATGGAGTGATTGATGGGAAGTACCCATTTTGGATAAGTGAATATAATATGCGGCATATCAAGGTGAGTCATAGCCCCCTTTCAAACTATTTTATGTGTTTAACTTTCGGGGTGAAAAGCATGATAAGTAAAGTTATTTTATATATATATATGAAGTGTTTCTTGAAAGAAAGTTTGATATATGAAATGACTCTTGGTAAGTATGATTATGATATGAAGTTATAACGTATGTTCCAAGTGATAATTGTTATATGATGAACTTGAGTTCTGTCAACCCGTTTTCTTTTCGGTACACTACTATTTACTCCTAAGGGAGGCCTGTAGTTAGATAGTTGCGCAACTAGGAGTCGTCCACCCATCCAGAGCGTAACGGTGGAAGGTTGGTTGCCTTCGTGATGACCATCACTTCCAGTCCGACCATTAGGGTGTTCTAGCTACGTAAGTTTAATCGGTCGTCCTCATGACACGACCCCAAGTATAAGTAAGGCACTTGATTGATAGCTTGTGCAAAGATAAGAAGTATTATAAAGCTTGGACTTGAAAATGGTAGTAGTAGTGGCTCAAGCATTTACTCATCAAAATTATGTAAATTATGCCTTGTGGCTAAATGAAATTTGATATTGAATTATGCCCTTGTGGCTAAGTGAAATTGATATTAATATTGTTGATAATTGGAAATTGTTTGGACATACGGATTGGGTATCGTCCCTCATATGATATCTTGAAAGACGTTGAAATTGGTGATATTGAAATGATTTTGGTAACCGAATGATTTTGGTATGATATACGATTAATCGATTTATATACATTTTCTCTCATGATGATTTGACAAATGAGAACCTGAAATTTTACTATGGATTTTTCCAAGTCTTGACATGACATTATGGTATTTGGAAGCTTGATAACATGATATGAAAATTTTCTCGATCATATGGTTTGGATATTTCGAAATGTAATAGTAATCGGTTTTCTAAGTATTAAAACGGTGATGTACCAAGATTTATATAAAAACCTATGCACTCACCAACTACGTTTTCGTAGTTGACACTTTTTCTTCATGCTTTTCAGGAAATAAGCTTAAGCATTGAGGATTTATATGCTTCATGATTATTTGCATTTCCCTTTGGAGTCAAAGATCAAACTTTGTGATAGGCAATGGAATCCGCCTTGATCATTGTAGTTTACTATTTCATGTGCTTGTTATTTGGTTCGTGGACTCAATATCCAAGTATGGTGGACGCATTTGTACTTGGAAATTGGTTCACATGTTTGTACATTGTAAATTATTTTTATCAAATAAAGCTATGGTGAATGTTATTTATAATCCTTTGTTTTGAATACTCGACTTTCTGTACATCTTATTGTTCTGCTTTAGTTGGGGTGTTACAGAAAATGGTATCAAGAGCCAAGGTTATAGAGAACATTGGAGTTCCTACGGGAATTTCAAAACTATAGCCACTTTTCAAAACGATTTTTATAGTCGAGTCGAGCATGAGGTTAAGTGGATTAGTTTGAGCTTAACATGGTAGGACCCTATATAAACATAGAGTCATGAATCTATGTTTAATTATGAGAGAACCATGTAAAACTCAAACGACCACTTGGACTTGTGTTCAAAAGGATTCCTTTTTAAAAGAAAAAAAAAAGAGATCTTTGTTAAATCCGTTTTTATGAGCATACGTGTTGCATTTAGACATTCACCTAAGCACATATAAGGATTCAAGACTTGTTTTAGTTGAGGATTATGCTAGCTTGGTAGGATTCCTCTTCTTGCACATTAGAAGTGAAACGAATCTAAGATTGAAATATATATTTGTTGATACATGCTACTCTATGCTATAACATGCACACTCGGGCATGATTGATTTGATTGCAATATGAAAGTTATAAGGTACAATGTGAAAGTTGTAATGTGCAATGTGAAAGCTTGTATTGTTAATGTGAAAGTTTAAAGGTGCAATGTGAAAATTTTGTGATAAATGCATGCGTAAAAGATTTATGAATTATGATGTTGAACTTTAAGTAGCATATGCACTATAAAATAATGTGATTATTATGTAGCATGAACTTTTTTTCGAATATGACTTGTTTAAGTTATTGGGTGATGAGACTGATTATATAAGAAAGAACTAAAAGGGGATATAGGTATGACAAGTAATATGAAATTCTATAGCCGATATGGATATAAGAGCTTTTACTCTCTAAGTTTGGACTATTTGAAATATGGATATAAGAGCCCTTACTCTCTAAGTTTGAGCTATTTGAAGTTAGCGTGTGATTATTGCGATGATTATGTAGTCATGCCTTACTATTGAGATACTTATTGCACCCTAAGGTTGAGCTATATAAGGACTAGTGCGTAGATGATGTAATGACTATAAAGTTTTGCCTAATTATGAGATAGTTATGATGCTCTAAGATGTGACTATTGAGAACTAGTAATTGCTTGATATGATGATAATATGGTTATTCCTTACTACCAAGATAGATATCGCATGTTGAGATTTGACCGCTTGAGAACTATGGAACGCCCTGGGAAATTCATTATAAATTAGAAATTTTCTAAGTATGAAAGTTAACATTAAGTACGCCTCCAATATTCGTTCACCCATGCTCTTTTTAAAAATACTCAATATCCTATCTCTCATGACACCACTATACATATCTGACATACGACAACGCGATATCATCGGTGGAGCATCTTTCCACGAACGTTGGACGATATATCTTAAGAATTATAGTCCCAATATATGAGGTGACTCTATCCTCTTAGGAACTACACATAACCTTTGTATTCGATCTGAGATGGCGCAAACATATGGAAATGTCAAACTAAGTCGGAGATTTACGAATGGCGAGCGACACTAAGGCCTTATGACGATACAATGTCACTAGTCGAACACGTACCCATACTATCTAGACGACACACCATGAGGAATGTAGCCTCGAAATTTTGTGCGATATTTCTATTCTAACACGTATATGCGAACATCCATCTATATTATTTAAGTCGATGAGGTACATGTTGACGTCATCGAAAGTTGGAGTCCAATGGGCAACATAACACATAGAAGAGATTTCTTTAACTCGCGCAAGGAGTCTGATTCGAGCCTTAATGAATCTTTTGTTTTATATTTCCTACTTAATTCATTCGAAATCAAATTCTATATCTTTGAAATTCTTAATGATTCAAAGTAATGATCACCACCGCTTCTCTTCAAAAGTTAGTAACCTAACAACGTGAAACTCACTCACGCCACACTCGGCAATGACGAAATCAAGTAAGTAGTACTCCGCTCTCGCTGCGACATCAAGAGATGCGAATGACGTTTAGTCATCAGTCGTCCAAAAGCGAAATGCTTGGGATAAATATATAGCATAGAAGATGCTATTGGATCACAAACATAACGTAGGCCATGGAAGATATGATGTATGTCAATCAAAGTACAAAGAAGCAAATTTTCACAAGCGACGTTGAAGCATTCAGTTTAACTCACCTAAAGATATTAATCTGGGTTGACGTCTTATTCTCGCTACGAAATCTTACTCCTCACTTCCACATTGAAGCTAGCCAAGTGAATCTTGACAAACTCGAGGACCAAACACGATGAAAGCATGGTCCTTCTCCTTTTCCAAAGATTTACGATTCCCTTAATCCATGGATGACTCGACACAACACCTGAAAGTGGTGAGACCAAATAACTAACATCGCCCGTTCGCAATGACGTTAAGAGAAGGACCTACTCGATACAAGGAAGTTCTAGCAGGTTAGAAAAGTATAGTATAGAAGATACTATGGACTAGTATACCCGATGGAAGTGATGTCTTGGATATGGTCTACATGTGAAGAGGCAATTGAACTGAAACCTCAAATTTGGTGAAGGAATTAAAAGCCCTTCTATCCATGTAAAATGAATCCTCGGTGGCAATTAGAAGAAATTCCAAAGTTACCGTTGGAGTGAAGATGGAAAATTAAGGAGGATAAGAAGTAATATAAAACTTATGTGACCCCCGCGACTTGAAGATAAATGAAAAATGGTTTGGGACTACTCTAGAGGACTAGAATAGTTACAAGTAAGATTAGGAAATATAGCAAATTGAAAGTCGTCTAGAAGGATGAGAAAATTTAGCGAATTGAAGATTGACAAGATGTAATGGTGATTCAAGGAACCTAGCTAAGATGGTGGCTAATGAGCTTACTTAGAGGAGAAAACAAGATGATACGAAAAGCAAGAAATCCCTTACATTTTTCTAGGAGAAAAATGTTAAGGGGGTAATCGCAACAAGGAAGATATTCGAACAAGGAGAATGAAGCACAAGACTATACTTTATCGTTCAATAAGAGCTATTCACTACCATCATTGAAGCTGTGTGACGTAGAAAGTAAAGTAAAGGAAGGCGATCTAACCCACACGATAAAGTGAAGGTATTGACATTATCCATGAGGTGTAGTTCTGTCGGTGTTCATCTTTATGGCGCTCCAGGCATTATACTTTAAATACTTATTGGAAAACCTTCATTGAGAGACAAACTACTAGTAGAACATATCAACTAAGCTGAGAGGAAGCGGTATACGCCCAACACCCAATGGAGGCTAGTTTTGCTAAAGAAGGGGAGTATGGTCGATAAGTGGAGGAAACATGAGTGATGGATATTCCCTCAAGGTCAACGGTCGTTTGGAGGTAAGCTAAAATAAGATGAACTTGGGCGAAAAAAAAATTTTAGAACACATGGTGAACAGTCAAGAACCATCGACCTATGAAGTAGTGCGCCCAAGAGAAGTGAAAAGGAAAACGACATGAAATCGCTAAGTTAGTAGTCAGAGTAAATAGGAAATATGACACTAGAATTCAAGGCACATACTGCCACGACGATCAAGGAAGTTGATCGCTGACCTAAGTCCCAAACAACTACAAACTCTGGAAAGAGCTAGTCATGGAACGTTTGAATGAAAGTATGATAATTCGCTTATGTGACAAGCCGGGGAAAAAGATGAGTACCCCTGGGATAAACCCCCAGGACTATCGATTGCGTGTGTCAACCAAGATGACAATTACTCTAGTAGGAGATGGATCCGAGTGGCAAAAATGGTAAGGAGTATGGTGATCCATAAGAACACAAAAGAAAAATGGAGAGAACTAAATGGTTGAGAATTGGACGAGGTATGAAGCTCCACCTAAATTATGTTGCATCACAATTCCCAAGAACATTAGGCTGGTGTACTTGAAAAGAAGCTTAGCTTAGAAAACTAAAAACAAATATAAGGCTTTTGAGAGCATGGTCATTAAGGTCTGAAAGGACCTAAGAAGGATTGTCCCTGAGAGGGGATCCATACTAACAAAGGCTTGAAGTTTTAGTCTTGCCAAGACGGTGAGGATACGATATGATTAACTGTAAGCATAAGGATTGTGTAAACTCTATCGCAAGGAATGCATAAGAATAGAAGAGAAATGGAAGAGGTTATATGTGTAATGCTGAAAAGGAGTTAGCCGAAAATATATCATAAAGGGGTAATACCTCTACATAAAAAGGAAGAATTAAAGGTTCCATACAACGATTTGCGAGCCAATATCAGCAAGAGGAAGATAAAAATGAGTTACGATGCGACTTTACGAATAACGAAAAAGATGACATTCGAAAACAAGGATAAAGGCGAGTATGAGGAGTAAAATAGAACTATCATTGGCTGAATCGTAATCCCCTTGTATGTCGTAAAACAACAAAGTCGACACTGAAAAACTCTAAAATAAGGTGCTACGAAGATGTACCTTTGCAACATTTAATGCAATTTGGCATCCCAGATTAGCAACACCCTTGTTAAAGGGGTAATCCCTTAATAAGTGATTTGTCACAAACGAAGTCAATAATTTCTAGTAGCGGCAAGTGTGTCCAACATCAAACCAAAGAAAGATAAAACTATGCAAGGAGCCAGTGGAGGATTCTTTATTGGGGAAATGAGTAGCCACCAACGATCAAAATTCCAACGTCTCTTACTATTTTTGTTATAACTCACGTTACGAACCGTTTACTCATTTCCGTATTAATATTCTTGTCATCATCCCATTACTTAACATTGATCTAGGCAAGATGGAAAGCCCATAATGATCTCTTACGATTAATCTCAAGTCGTCTCAAGAAGTGAGCGACAATTATAACACTTTTAAAGCTTCTAATCAAGTGATATTTAGGGCACCAAGGAATAGATGCCCCCAACTGTGGAGGCTAAAAATTCTGTAAGTAACCGAAAGGTCGTGATGAAACCTAGATGAACTCTTACGTTCGTGCGTCCTTGTTAAGCTATCCTTATCGTAAATCTATTCATTTTATCACCTTGTGAACGAGCGAACTTCGAGGACGAAGTTATAGTTAAGGGGGTAATGATGTAACAACCCTCAATTTCCGACTAGGACAACTTACTTATATTTATCTAGGTATCTATCCCTAGAAGTTTATTAAGAGAAATCGCCCTTTAGTACAGTAAAATGCCTTAGAAATACCATAGATGACTAGCTATCATAGAAATGTCATAACCAATAACTATAATTAGTTAAGCCAATCTCAAGCTACATATATTAGTTCTAATTGAACTTGACAAAATGTCAATGAACCAAAAATTTTAATTCGAGAAATGAAGTTAAATATATAATAAACTAAGACTCACAAATTGAGTTAACAAAGATAATTATTTACAAATGTCCAACAATTCAAACACCAAGTAAATTCAAGTATATTTGGACACATAACTATAATGATTATCTTAAAAATATATTTATAGAACTATGATGTACATAAAAGTGCTTAAATAATAATAACTATATATATATATATATATATATCTAATGTAAATAAAAGTTTATAAATAATGAGATAAGTAATAAAATTAAAACACACAAAAAAAACTATATATATTTACATACATCTATATATATATATACACACCATATACACACATATATGTACATAAACCATGTCTTAGAAACACTACATAACTAGTAAATATTTATACAAGAACATATACATACACTTATATCCTTGCAAGAACTAATATATGCACCCAATAAAAATACATACATAGACATACATATATATGCATATTGACATGAGTGTAAGACTTTTATATAATTGTTCCTTACAAAATTTCTAATTTTTCTTGCAAAAATTCAGCCATGTGCACTCCACCAATTACAATTTAACTAGCCACATGATACCCTTAAACTCCCAAGGTTAACTTAACCTACCATCACACCCCACACTTCACACATCCCTTTTCATTTTACACACACAAACCAATATTTTCTCTCTCATTTCTCTCAAATTTTCTGCACTTCCTCCTCTTTTCTTCCTCTCCATTTTGGCTCAAATAATCAACAAAAAGACAAGGAAAAATCATATTAAACTTTAATAATAAAAAGGGTTTTTGAAAGGCTTAAACAAGGGTTGATTCAAGTAAGATTTAAGGGTTATTTTAAGCTTGAAATAAGGGTTATTTGGAGCATCAAAGCCACGAAATTTCTGCCATATTTTCTTCATCAAAACCGTGCTCTTCAAGGGTATAAATCTTCATCTCTTTGTTTAATCAATCTTGTTTTTGTTCATACTAAAAGATCTTTATCAAAGACCATGTTTTTCTTTGAATTTCTTCTTGAAAATACACTTGATGAAGGCAAGTTGATAGAATCTTCTTCCTCATGCTCATGCATGTTGAAATCTAGAAGAAAGATTCAAGGATTCAACTAGTTTAAGACCCAAAGGTGTTGTCATAGATTAAATAGATTTTAAAGTGATTTTTCCTTTGAAATATGGTCATATTTTTATACATTTTGATGAATATATTTCTGGAGTTTTTCATAAAAATATGTTTTTAAGTTGTTGAATTGAAGATGGATAAAGATTTGTTGTTAAAATGATGAGATGATTACATGCATGCTTAGATTTGCACTAGTTTAATTTGGTTTTGATATGGGACTTGAGATGGATCTTTTAAGGATGATTGATGAACTTGAAATTGATTGAAATCTGTATATTTGATGTTAAGAGATACAAAATAAAGTAATAATTTTGTTAGTGGGAATCTAGAGGTTAAAGCAAGCAAACAAAACCATTGGTGGGATGCATTAACCAATAAACATTCTGACAGAATTGGTCTTCTGTCTTGTAACGAATAAACTGAACATTTGAGGACATTTTCAAGAAAGACTATCAAAATAAAAGTTGTAGACAAATGAGTTAAGATTAACCTCCAACTGGAATTACTCAAAAATACCAAACCAAACGAAAGATATGATTTTTTCTACTGAAACTGGTCAAAACTGTAATTTTGTATGAATATTTTATGACCTTTAACAATTTTTATCTCCCAATCCATAACGTTCCAGGAAGTCATACTTGGTGGAAAGTAATTTCAATGTGTTGTGAACTTAAAATAAAATCATGGGATTTTTCTAACAATCAGAACATCATGAACTTTTATAAAACTTCTGATGTCGCAAGCAGTGCCCATTCGGGACAGTTTGTGTTTGGATAATTTTTACGGACACCAAACATCATATAAAAATTCACCAAAAATTCACAAAAATACTAGATACATATAAGTCACTGTGTAAAAATCATGAAGGTCCAAATAATTCGTCTTGACCCCAAAATAGTAGCTAACACTTCTTAAAAATAAAGTATAAAACAGAAAATTTGTAAGTAATCTTATAAATGGCATAATGGGCTATGCAATGAACTAATAACCATAATGGGCTAACCCGGCCCAAATAATGAACCCATAAGGAACACAAATCAGTAGGCCACTTGGCCCAATAAGCCTTATAGCCCAATAACCACTATGACCCATTATGCACCTAACCCAAATAAGGTAAAGCCCAATAACTAATTTAAGCCCAATACATTTAAAAGCCCATGACACCTAAGGCCCAATTGATAATGGCCCATAACACTTAAACGAAATTCATGAGATAAGTGTAATCAAAATAGAACAAAAGTTAATTAAGTGAGATTGACATAGGTAATTATGTTAACCAAGCTATATATTGATATCACAAATGTTAATTCACGCTAAAATCGGTTACACAACAAATGATGAATAAGGATAACATAACTTAATATGATATTTCTACATGATGACCTAAGATGCCAAGTGAAACCACAAATGAAGCCAAGTTACCAAAAATCTAACAACTTATAACTACGGATGTCATTAAAGTAACCTTTTTACACCATCAATCGCTACAACCAAAACAATGCGAATGTTGGCAATATACTTGGATTCTACAATTGATAGCAACATAATGAAAGTGGCATTTCTAAGTGATGGCTTAAGATAGGAACTTACGTGTATTAGTCCTATCGTAGGGATAGTCTTGGCTTTCAAATGTGATTGAGAAACGTGATGGATGTATGATGGAGTGATTGATGGGAAATACCCATTTTGGATAAGTGAATATAATATGCGGCATATCAAGGTGAGTCATAGCCCCCTTTCAAACTATTTTATGTGTTTAACTTTCGGGGTGAAAAACATGATAAGTAAAGTTATTTTATATATATATATGAAGTGTTTCTTGAAAGAAAGTTTGATATATGAAATGACTCTTGGTAAGTATGATTATGATATGAAGTTATAACGTATGTTCCAAGTGATAATTGTTATATGATGAACTTGAGTTCTGTCAACCCGTTTTCTTTTCGGTACACTACTATTTACTCCTAAGGGAGGCCTGTAGTTAGATAGTTGCGCAACTAGGAGTCGTCCACCCATCCAGAGCGTAACGGCAGTCCGACCATTAGGGTGTTCTAGCTACGTAAGTTTAATCGGTCGTCCTCATGACACGACCCCAAGTATAAGTAAGGCACTTGATTGACAGCTTGTGCAAAGATAAGAAGTATTATAAAGCTTAGACTTGAAAATGGTAGTAGTAGTGGCTCAAGCATTTACTCATCAAAATTATGTAAATTATGCCTTGTGGCTAAATGAAATTTGATATTGAATTATGCCCTTGTGGCTAAGTGAAATTGATATTAATATTGTTGATAATTGGAAATTGTTTGGACATACGGATTGGGTATCGTCCCTCATATGATATCTTGAAAGACGTTGAAATTGGTGATATTGAAATGATTTTGGTAACCGAATGATTTTGGTATGATATACGATTAATCGATTTATATACATTTTCTCTCATGATGATTTGACAAATGAGAACCTGAAATTTTACTATGGATTTTTCCAAGTCTTGACATGACATTATGGTATTTGGAAGCTTGATAACATGATATGAAAATTTTCTCGATCATATGGTTTGGATATTTCGAAATGTAATAGTAATCGGTTTTCTAAGTATTAAAACGGTGATGTACCAAGATTTATATAAAAACCTATGCACTCACCAACTACGTTTTCGTAGTTGACACTTTTTCTTCATGCTTTTCAGGAAATAAGTTTAAGCATTGAGGATTTATATGCTTCATGATTATTTGCATTTCCCTTTGGAGTCAAAGATCAAACTTTGTGATAGGCAATGGAATCCGCCTTGATCATTGTAGTTTACTATTTCATGTGTTTGTTACTTGGTTCGTGGACTCAATATCCAAGTATGGTGGACGCATTTGTACTTGGAAATTGGTTCACATGTTTGTACATTGTAAATTATTTTTATCAAATAAAGCTATGGTGAATGTTATTTATAATCCTTTGTTTTGAATACTCGACTTTCTGTTGTATGTTTCCCTTTTTGAATAATAAGATTGTAATGTTTTTAACTTTTGAATAAATTTTCGTTGTTATTAAATAGCCAAGTAGACATCCTTTATTAAAATACTTAAAGACATTACATACCAAAACGCACTTAATTAAAATACTAAAACACACTTGCTAATTCAACACAATTAAAAACAAACCACGATAAGCTCCCTCAAGGCTTGTAGCTGAAACGCTTCCCAAACTTCTCACGGTACTTCTGATGCGCCGTTTCATTCAACAACTCATCAGAGACATTCCCCTCTGCATTCAATCTTATACATATTGCCTCAAAGTGCTTACAGGTGTGCATAATTTTCGTAAAATGACATTGTAGTTGATGTTTGCGCCATGAAACTCCAGTCGTATCCCTGTTGAACATTTCATTGATGTCGTGCCACACGGTTGAATTTGGAGTTGGGTTAGCCATTTCACGTCTGGCAATCCAACACCTCGTCAACAAAACATCCTCTTCTTCAGTCCACCGATGATGCGCCATTTGAATGAAATGATCTGATAAAAAGATGAAGGATTTGAGATAATATTGTTAGAAAGTATGTATATGTATATATAGAGGTTGGGAAAGTATATATATAGAGCTTGGGAAAGGATTTGAGAAAAAGGTCACTTGATAAGCTCCCAACGTTCGGATTTCATAAGAAACAAAAAAAAAATGGTCACTTGATACGCTCCCAACAGTCAGTAGCCAAAAAAAGAAAGTATGTGTTTGTAGTGTGTTTTTAAATTTAATGAAAGTTAAAGGTTTATTTGGTAAATATTTTGTAATCACAAAATTGACAAGTTTTATACTACACCACTATAATTGACAAGGATTTGACTTGTTTTTGGCTTATCCAAATATCACATTATCATTGGCTAATTTCTTATCAATTTAGTGACACTACACTTCTCTCCGTTAGTGTGTACATGACATTGGAAAAAAACATGCTTATATCGGACAAAATCATGGAACTTGATTATATCTTTTTTACCATTTATTAGGTGTGAGTTGTGAGATTCATACCACCCCCCATTAAACTAAACAGATTTATTAGAAAAGGCTTCACGTACACCCACTTTTACAGTCCATAAGTCTTTCTCACTCCCTCTACAATAATGTACCCTACAATAAACCACTACTAGCAATTATATGACCCATAAAATAGTCAAATAAAATTAAACCAACATATACTACCGTTGAAATTATGAGAGAGAGAAAGTGAGTGTTTGAAGGAAATCTTGCCATGGGGTGCGATTTTCAGAGGATTTTTCGTCATCAAGTTATGATTTGAAGATCAAAATCAATAAGCCCCCATTATCTTTAGGATTTTCTAATTTATTTATTTAATTTTGGTAAGTTTTTATGATTTTTTTTTTTTTTCTTTTTTTTTTTTTGTTGTGTGTTTAAAAACATTAAATGTATAACATATCATTTGCATTTTATGTATAAATTTGGTTTTTTTAGCTGGTTAATTTGTAAAATGATTTTATGTTGATAGGTTCTGCTGAAACTTTCATATTTTGTAAACGGTAAACCTCATTTTCAAGGTTTCACTTTACTTTTTTGAAAGCTTAAATATAAATTTAATCTAAGATCAAAATCAGTAAGCCCATTATCTTCTAGAGTTTCAATTTTTTTTTTGTAAGTTCTTATGATGTTTTGTGTTAAAAAACATAACATCCCATTTGCATATTATGTATAAAGTTTGGTTTTTTATTTAGTGGGTATTTTGTAAAATGTGTTTATGTTACTGGGTTCTGGTAAAATTTCCATGTTTTGTAAATCCCATTTCAAGATTTCACTAATTCTTTTTTTTTGTAACTTTTAATTTTCTGCTGTCTTCCCCTTTTGAGGTTTTTTTTTGGAATTTTTCTAATTTTCGTTGCTCAAAAGCTTTGTTTTTATTTAATACTCATTTTGTTTTCAAACCAAAATTTCTAATTTTCTTATTTACTTAATAAATGTCTTGATTAGCTCCCCTTTCTTCTATTAATTTTAGCTGATTTTCTGCTTAGATGTAAATGCTATAGTTTTGCCACTTAATTTGATAATTTTCTTTCTTTCTAACTTTATGTCTTTATTTTTACACTATATATATATACACACACATATATATTAGTATACATAGTTTGATTGCTTCTTAGAAAATGATATGTTATCAAATACTAACTCGAGAAATCATTTTTTGCAATTAATTGACATAGATATTGTTTTCTGTTTTTTGTTCAGATTTAGTGCTATATAAGTGTTCTTGCTTCGATACAACCCAACTTGGAGGTAATTCTTGTTATCTACTCTATTAGATAGATAACCTCTTACTGTCACTGTTTTTTGATAGTTTAACTTTACTTAAATTTTGCCCATTTTGCCCATTTTGTTAACCAATCGTTTTCGTGTCAAATGTAAGACTTAAGGAGTTAAAGTAATTCTATTATCGTAGTTTTTTCTTATTTTAAAAACAAAAGAAGAAAAACAAAGGGATACTGAATTTGCTATGTTTTCTGGGATTTTGAAGATCTAAATCAGCCTGGTTTTTTAATTGCTGGAGTGATGGCTAACATGTTAAATTCCGAGTCAAGGCGTATGTATTCGTGGTGGTGGGACAGCCACATTAGCCCTAAGAATTCAAAATGGCTTCATGAGAATCTTACAGGTATGATTGATTTGTTTTTGTTATCTATATCATCAATTATTGAAAGTTGATTGTGGTAATTTTTAAATTCTTTTCATTCCATTTTTGTTATAAACAATTTGCGGATCTTTTTTATCGAAGTCTTTATGAGAGTTTGTACCATTTCTAACATTTACTCGCATTGGACCATTTTAGAACCGGTGAGGGACTACTAGTAGGCCGTGTGGGGGGCCTCTACTTTATGTGGGTGATAGTTATAACTTTTTTCCATGAAGTCAGATCTGAAATAATTTTCATCTCAAAATGATCTTTGTGGTCAATGTGGTGGCAGTTTTGAAGTGTGCCGATCTTGGTTGTGTTTGATCTAAAAAAAATGGGGATGTTTTATATTGTGCTGGTTAAATGGGTTGAACGGGTCATATAAGTCCCCTATTGTCTATTAAGTATTAAGTATCTAATAAGTTAATTTAAAGTCTTGTTTTAGTTTTCATTATTAAAGCATTCTTTATTATTGTTTTTCCTTGGAAAATGGGAATAAGTGATTGTGGGGCAACCAAACCCAATTTGTTTTGACGTTCACTTAACCTGCTCATTGTTCAATTTACCGGCCAGCCCAGCCCAGTCCAGTCCAGTTTTACATGTAGATTGATAAGGTCTATCTAGCCCATGAAGTTGCATTTCTTGTTGCGGCTTCCATTTTTTTTTCTTTTAGAGTTGCATTGTTTTTACCTTTGCAAAGAAAAGTCTTGTGTGGAACTTTACTTTTCGAAATCAACTAACAACGTCCACCAAAATATTTTCTAGTGATACTGCAAGAGTGCAAGAGAATCATTTCATTGTTTTATGTGTTTGTAGACATGGATGCCAAGGTCAAATCTATGATCAAACTCATTGAAGAAGATGCTGATTCCTTTGCAAGGAGGGCTGAAATGTACTATAAGAAACGCCCAGAGCTCATGAAATTGGTTGAAGAGTTCTATCGAGCATACCGTGCATTGGCCGAAAGATATGATTACGCAACTGGTGAGCTCCGTCATGCCCAGAAAACTTTACAAGCAGCTTTCCCAGACCAAGAACAGTTCGCACTACCTGAAGATTTATCTACAGTGGGCCCCAATGATCAAAAGAACGGATCTTTTGGTTTACAACTGTTTCTTGAAGGAAAATTGCACAACGCAAATCAGAAAGATGAGTTGCATAACGAGAACCTTCTTACTGAGTGTGAAGTTCAGAACTTAAAGAAGGCTCTGACTGATCTACTTGCCGAAAAGGATTCTCTTTTCGTTCAGTATGAACGTAGTCTGGAGAAATTATCAAGTGTAGACGGAGATCTTAACATAGCACTAGAAAAATCAAAGATTCTTGATGAAAAAGCACGTGAAGCAGAAAATGAAGTACATATGTTGAAGGAAACTCTTCGAGTGTTGCAGGCTGAAAAGGAATCTGGATTAACCAAACAGATGGAGTATTTAGAAACGATATCAGATTTGGAGGAAAAGGTGAAGGGTATGAACAAATTAGCATTTGAAACAGAAAGCAATGGCCGAGATTTGATGAACAAACTCTCAAAATTAGAATCTGAAAATGACGCAGGTCTTTTGCAATATGGTAAATGTTTGGAAAAGATATCGGTTTTAGAAAAGAAGATTATGGTAGCCGAAGAAGAAGCCAAAATGTTTTCTGATAAAGCTGCTGAAGCAGAAATGGAAGTAAAGAAGCTTAAAAATGCTCTTTTGGTTTTATCCGAAGAGAAAGAAGCTGTACGAGTTTTATACGCGGAATGCCTTGAGAAATCTTATAAACTAGAACTTGATCTTTCTTCTGCTCAATCAGATGTTGAACGTCTCACCACTGAGATTCTGAATAGCACTAAAAAACTTAAAAATGTGGAAGAGATTTGTGTTCGTTTGGAGACATCAAATCAATCTTTAAAAATGGAAGCAAGTGACTTAGCTAATCGAATCATGTTAAAAGATAGAGAATTATCTGATCGACATGATGAACTGGAGAAACTTCAAACCTATGCAAAAGAAGAACATACACATTATGTTCAAGTTGATGCTGCACTTCAAACCTTGCAGATGTTATACACTCGATCTCAAGAAGAACAGAGGAATCTTGCAATGGAGCTAAAGAATGGTCTTCAGATGGTGAAAGATTTGGAGACCTCCAAATCGGGTTTAGAAGAAGAAATAAATAAAGTTATGGATGAAAATAACAGCTTGAAGAATACAGAAGTAGAAATTGTGGGATTGAAGCAAATGAAGGAAAGACTGGAAGAGGAGGTAGCATTGCAGTTAGGTCAATGCAATGCTATGCAGCAAGAAATTTTTAATCTGAAAGATGAAATTTCGGAATTAGATAAGAGTTATAGTTCGTTAATGAGTCAAATAGAATTGGTTGGTTTGACTCCAGAATCATTTGGGTCCTCAGTTAAGTACTTGCAGGATGAAAACTCGACGTTGAAACAGATTTGTGAGAAAAATAGCGACTATGAAGAGAAGATAAAAAATGTAGTCGAGAAGAACACTGATTTGGAGAGTTCATGTGAATTGCTCCATGTAGAAAAGTCTGCTGCTGTTCTCGAAAAAACTGTTCTTTTGTCTCAGTTACACATCATTACTGTTAATATGCAGAAACTCATGGATCAGAACACTGTTCTTGAGAACTCTCTATCAACCGCAAACGTTGAAATTGATAATCTCAGAGAAAAGTCGAAGGGTTTGGAAGACCTATGTGAGTTGCTGAACAATGAGAAATCTAATCTTGTTGCAGAAAGAAGCATGCTGGCTTCTCAATTGGAGAACGTCCAGAAGAGATTAGAAATTCTTGAGAATCAGTTCATGCAGTTTGAAGATAGATATGGGGTTCTGGAGAAAGAAAAAGAAACAGGAAACTCTCAGTTACTAGAATTATTGTCATCTTTAAGTGTGGAGAAACAAGAACGTGAGAGTTTCATGATGACAAACCAGAAACGGTTGACTGATTTGGAGGATCATATTCAACGTCTTCAAGAAGATGACAAATTGAAGAAAGAAGAATTTCAGGAAGAACTTGATAAAGCTGTGATCGCCCAGTTCGAGAACTTCATTTTACAAAAGTTTGTAAAAGAGGTTGAAGAAAAGAACTACTCACTTTTGGTGGAGAACGAGAAACACATCTCAGCATCGAAGTTGGCTGATAAGTTGATTTGTGAGCTTGAGACTGAAATTCTTGAGCAACAGGTTGAAGAAGAGCTCTTGTTGGTAGAAGTTGAAAACCTGAGATTGGGGATTTATCAAATATTTTTATCTCTGGAAGTTGGTTCATCTGGTGTATTCAAAGCTGGATATGAAACAGCAAAGATATCTGTCGAAGAGATTATCGGTAACATCAAGAATTTGAAACGTTCTCTTTTGAAAGAAGAAGATGATAAGCAACGGTTATTCATTGAGAACAATGTTATGTTAACTCTCTTGCAGCAACTTAAATTAGGATTCCAGGAATCAGAAGTCAAAATCAAAGCTCTGGAGAAGGAAAGAGTTAAAATATCTAATGGTAGTGCAGTTATGAGAAGGAAAATGGAAGGCCTTCGTAAGGTGAACAAAAATCTTGAAATGGAATTGGAGATGTTACATGAAGAACTTGAGGAGCGGAAGAATAATGAAGAGAATTTGAATTTCGAGCTGCAAGAACGAGAGAATGAATTTGAATTATGGGATGCGGAGGCTACTTCTTTCATTTTTGATCTTCAAATGTCAAACACTCGTGATATTCTCTTTGAAAGTAAAGTTCATGAACTGACTGATGTTTGCAAGAGTCTTGAAGGTGAAACTGCATTGAAGGATTTGGAGATTGCAGAAATGAAACAAAAGGCTAGTATTATGGAGACAGAAATTGAAGAATTGAAGGCACAGTTGGTTGCATATACTCCAGTTATTGGTTCTTTGAAGGAGAATCTTTTGTCTCTTGAACAGAATGTTTTCACTATGGCAAATCTTTTGGTATCAAACAACCGCAAATCAGAGGTACTACTCTTGGGCAATCTACTAACATCTCATTATTTAGTAGTCAAATAAATAGTAGTTTTAGATGATTAGTTTGATACTATCTACTCGGAACTAGTTAGTATTCATGATTTTTGAATACTAGCATGATAGATTTCCTATAGGTAGCAAAGGGGGCATTTTGGAAGGTACTATTTAAGTGGCGATAGTACTTTTTAGCATATGGTTAGCACTGCTATCAAGTAACTGGGCCAGTTTTAAATGATTAATTTTGATACTAGATACAAAAGAACTTATTATCAATAGGGAAAATAAAAATACTTGTATACACTTGTTTGTTGATTTTATTTAGGTAATAATGTAACTAATTCTTCCTATATCATATCAATTTGAAAATGGGCTTGTGAACGAGTATAACTGACAGAAGCTTATTAGTATTTTCATTTATTGGATAACTTATTTAATAATTAGAAATCTCTCGTTTGAATGTACATGGTCCAGGATTTGAAAGTGAAAGGTGATTTCAATCATCATCAGGGTGATGTATCGGTGAATGAGATTCCAAAAATAATTAAACCAAATGGGATCTCGGATTTGCTTGAGTTTCAGACTCGTATAGTGGCACTTGAAAAAGTCATTGTGGAAGATATAAACTCAGTTGCAATGCGTGAAAGCACCGAAGAGTTGAAGAAATCCAACGAGGACCAAAAACGTAGCAAAGCTGAAAAGTTACGTGGGAAACGTTATCTAACGCTAGATAACCTTAATCTTACGAAGCCTAAACCCGAAATAACTGAAGTAAAAAAGGGGGTTTTGATAAGAGACATCCCACTTGATCAGGCATCAGATAGCTCATCATCTGCAAATAGCAGGAGCAGAAGCAGAAGAGGGTATTCACAAACCGACGATATGATGATTGAGCAATTGCAAATAGCCCACAAAATGTACGAAACGCAAAAGAGCTCCAAAAAGCTACCGTACGAGCCACAAATAGAAGATTTTGGTGTCGACAAGTTAGAGGTACCAAGTCAACAGTCCAGAAAAGGAAAGCTATTAGAAAGACTCGCTTCTGATGCCCAACAACTTGCAAATCTAGAGACGACAGTGAAGGATCTAACTAAAAGAATCGAGACCGGGAGAAAGAGTAAAAAAACAACTGGTGTAGATTTTGGGACTGTAAAAGAACAACTAGAAGAAGCTGAAGAGACCATTCTACAACTTGTGAACGTGAACGTCGAGTCAACTGCTACCATTGAGAAAAACCCTTCTTTAGCAGCTTGGGTAGAGCAAGACGACACATGGAAAAGCTCGGAAAAAATCAAAAGAGTGCAACTGGAGGTTCAGAAGATTCAATACGTGTTGCTGAAGCTGGATGATGAAAAGAAAATAAAAGGGAAGAGCAGGTTTTCAAGGACCAAAAGTAGGACGAGTGTGATCTTGCGTGATTTTATTCACCATGGTAGAAGCAACAGTGGAAGAACCAGAAGGCGTCGTCTTTGTGGGTGTTTCACTCCATCTGCGATAAAAGGAGACCGTATTAAAAGTTAGTGTTTCTGCTTCTAACTTTGATGATGATTGATGACTGGATTTATTATCCGGTAATGTTTTATTTCTAGAGTCTAGAGTAATGAGTAAGTATGTTGTACTTGATTTTATTTTCAGTGATGTATCGTCGGATTTGACTCGTAGGTGCTATTTTAATTTTTTTTTTATTTGAATAACTGGAACGTTTGATTATGTGTAAGATATTCCCTACTTTTTATTAAAATCCACGGTAGCTATCATTTTCCCTGGGGAGGCTTTTCCACTAGGTAAACTTAGTAACCAGTTACGAGTTCTCTCAGACAACAGTAATTGCATTGTCAGGTTGTTGATCAACTCGAAACCAATTTTGTATATCCCATTAGTTGAATTTATTCAGCCACCTTTAATTGCATTTTCGTTATGCTCCTGGTCATTTTCGTATACAACGGTATGCATTTTTGTTTGGTCTCATTGGATCGGTAGATCATTGATCTATTGACATTACAACAGTTCACCAAATTCCATGCATTCGTGCTTCGATACGATACCATCTATCGAGTGATTATCCCCATAATATTGACCATTACATCTCACGAAATACTAGTATTTGTATTCTCAATAAACACAATCCATGAGAATTGAGTGAGAACACTGAAGGTATATTTTCTTCTAATATTTGGTACAATAAATTTGATCACAAAATTTATACTATTTTAAACAGCAGAACACATATTTCTTCGTTGTCCCTTTGCAACCTCCCTTTGGGATATCATTCAATCTTGTTGTCGACTACCCTTGCAAAAACCGAGCTGCCTACAAGAACTCATGGACCTTCACAAACAAACTCAAGGATCTCCAAGTAGAAGGAAACTTCTCCAGCTAATCACTATCACCTACGTTTGGACCTTATGGAAAGCTCGGAATGATTGATTTTTTCTAACTCAATAGAATTTCATCAATAAATATTATCTTTAATGTTAAGAAAGAAAAGTAATGCAATTTCAAGATAAGAAAACCTGAACCATTTAATAAAGACACAAATGTTTACTTATTAAGGCGTACTTCATTAACAAAAGCAAATATGACGTGTCACTAAAAATGTAGGCTGTGAAAACACCCATAGTTAATATTGTGTGAACATCTTCTCAAGTTACTCTTAACATAAGGGGTCAACGTAAAAGTATATTCCCCAACTTACTCAAGTTGGGGAATCAATTTACCGGAATCCTCACATGTTAATATTAGACATTCACAAGAAAATACCCTTATTACATAATTTCTCTCAACAAATCATTGCAAGAGCTTTTGCTTATT
Organism: Erigeron canadensis; assembly: GCF_010389155.1. Classification (NCBI taxonomy): domain Eukaryota; kingdom Viridiplantae; phylum Streptophyta; class Magnoliopsida; order Asterales; family Asteraceae; genus Erigeron; species Erigeron canadensis. The sequence continues at coordinate 15,345,689 of NC_057765.1, forward strand.
TATTTTCCATTCTTTCTTGTTTCGAATAAGACTCGTTTTCGATGGCTACCACCACCCTAAATTATAGAGATGAAATACAAACCAAGTTGATTTCAAAATCTATGCTTGGTAAGCAATATAACTGACTTAAAGTAATGCTAGAAACTTTCTATTTTTACCAACAAAAGTTGAACTTTTTAATCATCTTCACAAAATAATGATCAACTTTGACATATTCGTTTTGAACTTTTCAAAATAGTTGTCAACTGAAACTCTACAAGTCGGTAATGGAGTAATATATCTACAACATATTTTAGTTATATATAACAAAAGACAAAAATATATATTTTATTACACGGTATACAACTGTGTAAAGTATGTATTGTTGTAAATGACCAAAATTTATTGTAGATATATCACTCCGTTACATGGTAACTATCTTTTCTTTAAGATGAAAATGGATGTCCTTAACCATCATCCAACACATTCTCGAAAAGTTCGTCTTCATTATTTGGATCGAGGATATAGCCATATACCAATGATGCATCAAAAATCCAATCGAAGTTGTAAACGAGGTTAAGTATCTAGAAGTGTAAGTAACTTTTACATTTTTTCTATTGTGTAAATGTAACTTTTATTTGATTCATTGTATGCAATTAACCCGCTAAATTTGAACGATTAATGTAAAATTTTAAGGTTCAAAAACTTTTACGTGGCGGCTCATATGGTGTGCCACGTATACACTTTTACATTAATCGTTCAATTTGGCGAGTTGATTACATACAATTAACCAAATGATAGTTACATTCACATAATAAGAAAAATGTAAAAGTTATTTATATCTCCAGATACTAAACTCTGTAAACGTGTATACCAAATAAATCCTTTTATATAAAACTTTGCAATTATGGTGCCATTTTGCCTCACCAAAGCCACAGAACCAAAAAAGACATGCTACAGTTTCATAATCTAGCTGACACGACTTCCATGAGACGCAAACTTGTTCAACTTGTCATATTCGGTTACCTTTGGGTAATTTGGAAATGCAAGAACGATTGCATCTTCTCTAACATGCAACCATCTCAACGGTTCGCGTTTAAAGAATTAAAAGGAACTAGTTACCTTTGGCTTTCTAATAGATCGACCACACAACAAATTACATGGCACTAATGGAATAGCTATAGTTTTTAATTCCTTTTGTATTTTGCCGTACTTTATATGTTTCTTCTAGCCCGTTGCTAGAGTTGATATTAATAATATCACTATTTTAATGTTAAAAAAAAATATAAAACTTTGCACTTTTAAGTTTTAACCAAATGCCAAAATATCATCACCATTATTAGACACGTCATTAAATGTGCATTATTTTTTATTGGAAAGTTAAAGCTCAAAAAATTTGTTTAATTTAAAATTAAAACTTTATTTATCTTTATTTTAAGTTAGTTATTAATAATAAAATAATAATATCATCCTTCCTTCTTCTACAAAGATAAGACCAATGGTTGTACCCATATCATATTCTCATATCTTTTATTAGCTTCTTTTTTCTAATAATTAATAATAATAATCCAGGGCACTGTAAGAGGTAATGATTTACAGTTGACAGTTTTATATATTTATTTATTCACTCCATTTCTTTTCTCAAAAAATGTAATCAGTGATCCGATTCGATGTTTCTATGCCTTAATTGAATCCTTTTGTTTTTATTCCTGAAATTTAGTCACTTATGGATTATCTATTTCTTCTCCCTATATTGTGTTTAACTATCAGTAATTGAAATTTTTATATATGTGTTGTTTTTAAACTTTTTAAAATTTTTTAAAACTTATCTGGTTTTGTTATTGTATGTATCGAAACTCTCAAAATCTTTATCGTAGGCAGTTGAATTTCAGATGTTGTATATATCTGATTACCTGGTAACAAGTATTTTTGTTGACATGATAGTCATATAAGTTGTCACGCCACGTGTTTACAAGCTATTATTGGTCATAAACACACAATAGCAAAAACCGAAACTTTTACACATTCGATAGTAAAACTCTGGCGAGTTTAATACACTTGTCTCGACGTTCTAATATTAAGTTTTGGTTATTCTATGTATCGAGACTCTTAAAAATCTGTAACATGCACTTGCCCCAACATTCTAATATTAGGTTTTGTTACTTTTGTTGTATTTTTGCTGACGTGCTAGCCATATAAGTTGTCACGCCATCAAAATTGGTGCCATGTGTTTACAAGTTTTGATTGGTCGTAAACACACAATAGCAAAAACTGAAACTTTGATACATACAATAATAAAACTTAGACGAGTTTAATACATTTTCATTTCCTTGTCCCAACGTTCTAATATTTAGTGTTGTTAATTTATCGTTTGTAGTCAACTTTTATTTGTTGTATATGCCTGATTACTTCCTGGTTCGGTAACAAGTACTTTTGCTGATGTGATAGTCATATAAGTTGTCATGTCACCAAAACTTGTGTCATGTGTTTACAAGTTATAATAGGCCATAAATACACAAATAGCAAAAACTGAAACTTTAATACATACATTAACAAAAAAAAACCACAGATTTAATACATTTTCATGTGTTTGTCCTGACATTCTAATATTCAGTTTTGTTTGCCACAGCTACTGTCACGCTGATTTTTATTAATTGGATATATTATGGATTTTCATGAATACTAATGAGTAAACATTTTCTTATAGGTGCATCTGTACTAGTTTTAGTAAGGATACTGTGTATTTTGGAAGGGTATATTCATCAAGTGTTGGTTAATGGGGTCAGAAGGGCCTCCAGCAGTAACATTCCACGTGACTGGGTTTAAAAAGTTTCATGGAGTTTCAGAAAATCCAACCGAGACAATTGTTAATAATTTAAAAAAATATTTAGAGAAGAATGGTTCGCCGAAAGGGGTTACTATTGGTAGTTGCACGATTCTCGAGACTGCAGGCCAGGGAGGTCTTGTTCCTTTGTATCAGACGTTACAATCTGCAGTGACCAAGGACAACGAACAATCGAGTTTTTCCAAAGTTATTTTGGTCAGTTGCTTATGTCTGAGTTATGTTTAAGAATACTCAAACTTTGTTCCTCTTATTTCTAATAAAAGTTTGTTCACAACTGGCAAGTGTTATGATTTCAATTATGCATGAAGTGGCCAACACTTGCAATTACTGCCCTATTAAGTTGTGGATGAGAATAATAAATTAAAGATTTTATGGACTTTGGTAGAGAGTTACAGCATAGCTATAAGACCTAACTTAGTAATTATCTGCTGGGGTTTGGGGGTTAGTGAATGTCTGAAGCATATAATTATTTGAATTGATAAAAAGAATTTAGTGAGGATCATATGGAGAATTGGTCTACCTCTTAAGGTATCCCTCAATTATAGGCGTTAATGCGTTATGCTTTCTTTATTTATTTATGACTGGCTAGCTTGTTTGAGTTACTATTCTATATCAGCATTTTTGTGTCTGTTTCCTACACCAATTGGCTAGTTCAGTAATTTGTATATATTAATCCATAGTCATCACCTCCTTAAGAATGTCTGGCAATTAATTTTTCTTGGTGATTGAGGTCTACCTTTCTTTCAGACTTTCAGCAGGCCACATCCTTTTCATTTATGTATTTGAACATAGGGAGTAAAAGTTGATGATTAGAAAGGAAGACTATCCCTTGGTATTCTGTTGGTCTAAACTGACGCTTTGTTAGTGCTTCTAGTGAAACTAGAGATACCGTTTTATATATGTTTTATATGTTGTACACATTTTAATGCTCTATAGTTATAATTATGTGAGGCATACCACAAAACAACTAAAGTACCAGTAAAAGATCTTTAATGATCATATATTGGTTGACATCAAAATGATAGATAACGTAATAGAAAGATTTGAGAGACCGAGGCCTCTCTGCTTAGCTGGAAGTCTGGAACTGGGAAGTAGGTATTCTTATATCAAGTTTAATGGCAATCAATATTAACTAGGCATACTTTATGATCTTTCATGGAACAAGATAAGTATCCATAGAACTCTTGAGTATTACAATACTAGGAATTGGATGTTTGCTCCATGGGTAACCCGTCTATGGTCAGTATGAGGAAAACTAGATTGTGAGGCATAAGTGCGGTCTATTGAGGTGAAATCTTTAATTTAAAAGAACAATTCTAAACCAGTTTACAAATCACAGAAAGAAAGGAGGTGAATGAATTTGACTGTAAGATCTTTTTCCATGCGAGTTTGTATTATCATAGATAGACAAGTAAAACTTAAAAAAACAACATGATTCTTTAGCAAACTGTTGTGTATTTTTAATATTTATAGTTGAATGCTACATATTTGATTTTCTATACTATTGGATGTAAATTGCCAACTTTGATCCAGTTGCTAGTACTATGGAATTGCTTTATCATTCTTAGTTCTTACCATCAGTTTGAAATATCTTTCTTTTGTCAAATCTACATTTCAGTTACATTTTGGTGTTAATAGTGGGGCCACAAGATTTGCTATAGAATATCAAGCTTTAAATGAAGCTACTTTCCGTTGTCCTGATGAGATGGGATGGAAGCCTCAGGTTAGATTCTGATCCATGACCCAGTATTATACTGTAGATGTGGCAATAATAGATGAATCAGGCAAGTTGGGCAGCATGTTAAAACAGGAGTGGGTTACAGCGGGTCAGCGGTTAAATTTTATAGTGTTAATAAAATGGTCCGGCTGAGGATAGGCCAAACTTTTTTGGGTAACAAGGTTTCCGCCCTGGTTCATGTTATATTAAATACCAAAAAAAACTGGGGATCTGGTGTGTCAGACCACCATTACATATCCATGCCCAATTGTGCGACAACCAACAAAAACTAAACAAACTAGACATTACAAGTCCCTAACATCTACTTCACATGGACTACTCTATAAGTTAAGAAGACAGGGAGTTTCCAAGCATCCAGCATTGGTTATACTCTAGGAGTGTTGTTGAACCTACATGCGAGCAGCTTTAAACAAACCATTGATAGGCCCAGCTGCGACTTTTTTTTTTTTTTTTTCATTCTTCCTTTATGGATTTCTACAAAACAGTAAATTGTTTAATTATCATTACAAAACTGTATCGTCTCAGTAATAATCCGAGTTATATTACAAAACAATTTATAAGCTTTTGTAGTAAAATTCTGACCTGATTGACCAGTTCAACCCATTCGTCTTAGCTAGTATTCCGTGTTTACCAATCTGAATTTTAGAAAATGACTATAACCCAAATTTACATATCTACTGGTGCTTAGATCTAAATTGCTACCTTTATTGTTCTGCTATTAATTCATCTGTAATGCCATACTTTTTATTTTGCAGAAAGTACCTATTATTCCTGCAGATGGTGGAATTTCAAAAGCACGGAAGGTATAAGCATATCAACTTTTCTTAATTACAAGAAAACTCATTGCTATGATGTTATTTGTTGAGCTTTCCCAATTGTCCCAATAAATGTATTTGTGAAGTCGCATCCTTGCAGATGCAGTGAACTTCATAAAATGTTTAGTGCCTCTGATTCGGTATTTTGGCTGGTTGTCACATATAAGTAGAAGGGATAGTATCACTATTATGAACCAATTATGTGAAAATGAGCCAGTTTCGTATTACAATGTCTATAGAACCAACAGGCTTTAGTATGAACCAATTATGTGAAAATGAGCCAGTTTCGTATAAGTAGAAGGGATAGTATCACTAGTATGAACCAATTATGTGAAAATGAGCCAGTTTAGTATGAATCAATTGTAGTTTGTAAAACTAACGTTGGGGTTTTAAACTGTGTTGTAGTCGAAATTGCTAGTTGATTTTTTAGTTTGACCATTTAAAAAAGAAATTTATATCGTCGATGGGTCAACTAGTAGAATTGAAGCCAATGGGGTTGGTGGCCCATTGGTAAGGTCTTTGAACTTGGGAGGATCCACTTGGGTTTGAGTCCCATTTCAACATTTGTGGGGGTGGATTAATCGGGGGTTTTCAAGAGTCCTGGGTTTCCATTCAAGGCATGCATGTAATTTAGAAGTAAGAGTTGGATATAATGCCCTTCTAAAAGATAATAATAATAAAGAAAAACTAGTAGAATTTAAAACACTTGCTAAAAAAGGAACTGGGTTAAACGAGATTAAAGGAGCCTAAGTGCTCACCACGTCCTCCATAATTGTTACATTATTTGAATTATGTCGTCATTTTTAGTAACAAATTTGTAATATTAAGTGTATATTCGGCTCTTATGATAGTTTTAAGTAGAAAATAACAGTAGAGTGATAACAGGGTAAACAACCTGACATGAGCTAAATTCATTTTGGCAATACACATTCTTATCACTGCACATATGCACATAGGCCTCACCCATAAATTGTCACTATGGAAGAACAGAAGAGCCAACCATGCTTACTTAGTCCAAAAAGTCTTTGTAGTGTATTTTTTGCTCATGTTGCCCTGAACTTAACCACTATGGGACGTAGAGGTGGAAACTGGGCTGGTTGCTGGTATTGGCGCATGGCGACTTTGTTAACAGGTGGAAATGGGTTTTGGTCATAATAGGTAAATTTGTTTGTAGGCCTGGCTGGTTGTACCGACCTTCGTCACGTCTTTTGTCCATTCTATAAAGTTTGGAAAAGTTAATGTACTATGGAGTGGCTTTTAGCCCATTTAACATGTTCAATGTAGTTGACCTAAAAACAACCTGAATTGATCCCCCCCCCCCCTTTTTTTTTTGTATGAATCTGTATGTTCACATTTGTAAGTCTTCAATTAGTTGAATCTATATTAAATACTTATTTTCATATTCTATGCCTCTTAGTATGTGACTCTGTGTTAATGTGCTACACGACCGGGTAAGGTTCACGTGGGAACCATTCACATGTGAACTTATGTAATATTTGAGTGTAAATAATGAGTTCATATGTGATCAAATTTGTTCTCATACACCATTCACGCATTAAGTATAATTCAAATGGTTGCTACATGAACCTTTTTCATACACAACCTTATTATATGCATTGTCCTCTGTGGATGCAGACATGTCTTCCAGTAGACAAGATGACCAAATCCTTGGCAAATATGGGTTATGATGTGGTAACCTCTGATGATGCCGGTCGCTTTGTATGCAATTATGTGTACTATCATTCCCTACGGTTTGCTGAGCAGAACGGGATTAAATCCGTGTTTGTACATGTGCCACTCTTCCTGACAATCGACGAGGATACACAAATGCAATTTGCTGCTTCTTTGTTGGAGGTACTTGCTTCTTTATATTAGTACCTATTATTCTAATGTTTGTTTGTTTGTTTGTATCCTTATTTCTTTTCTATTTCCACTCCATCTCTTGTTGTTGTGTCCAAAAGGTTTCTGTGTTTTAATTTTAATAATCCCCTTACATTTGAATTTGCATGTATGTTGTTATATTTCAGAACTTGTGAATATTAATTTAAGCAATAATTGTTCATAGATCTTCAGGTTGCTTGTTTCTACCTACGTATGTATGTGTATGAGTGTATACTGTGTATCTATATCTCGTGTTAGTGATTAAACATCTTTGAAGTTAGACACAATAACAAAACGGACAAGTAAAATAATTTTCTACCTTTTCACTAGTTTACATCTCTTTGTAGACATACGATTATGTTTCTGTTATACCTTTATATGACCCGCCTCCACCTAATTGAAGGTGTTGCCACGCTTTGCCATTTTCTTTTTTAATGGCACATTATCACAAATTGACAGCTCCATTGTAGATGTTTGATCTAAAGGTTGAAAAGAATCACTATGTAAGGGGAAAATAGAAAAGGAAAGGAACTAAGGGTGCGTTTTGTTAGGAAAATACCCTTTGTTTTTTATTTTTGTTTTCCAATAAAACACGAAAAATATAAAATGCGTTCAAATCATAGTTTTTTAAATTTTTTTTTATGAAAACAGAAAAAATTATATTTTGCTGTCAAGATGAAGGTTAGGTGCTTTGGCATGGAAGTAAATATATATTAAGTGATGACACACATGCTTATTATAATATAATATGCTAGTGCTTATACCCCGTGTAATACACAGGCAACCCTAAATAATTATTTTTAGCTTATTTTAAAATTGTATCAATGGATATAATTGAATTAGACATAATAAATATATTCATATGGATTGATCATCATATGTATATGTATTAAGATGATCTAAAAAATCTTGATTATCAACCGATATATATGTATTCAAAACCAAACCAAGACGCACATATGAAGTTAAGAGATGCAGATTCAATTTTTAAGGGTTTGGATAGATGAAGATATTGTTTGGTTTATTAAACAATTTCATATGATGAGTAAAGTAAATTTTGTTCGAGCAAAAGAAAGAGAACGAGATTTGCAGGTGTGTTGGTGACCTTTTGGGAGAGATGAAAAAAAAAATCATGTGGGGTTGTACTGATCTAGACATCTACCATTAATAATATACATTATGTGTATTTTTTTTAGAACAGTTATGTTTATTATATAAAAGTTTTTTATATAAAAGATGTGCAGTGATATTAATAAAATTGTTAAAATGAAAAATAAAAATTTTAAAAAAGGGTAATTTGGTCTTTTCATATAGTTTTAAATTTTTATTTCTTTAACTGAATCACATTGAATTCCTGTCAACCAAATACATGACATACTTTGAAACTTTCGGATTCTAATTCCTTCAAATTTTAATTCCTTTGTCAGATTTTAATTCCTTTAAAAACATTCTGCGAACCAAACGACCCTTTAGTTATTTGGAAATTATGTAATTAAGGGAATCTTTACTCATATTTTGGATCTAGTGTGTTATTCCTTTCTTTTTTGCTACCTAGCAAGATATCTTGAGACTTTTTCTTTCATGAGGGTTATCTTGAAAGATTCCATACCCCAACATAACTCTTAGACTAATGGGAGCAAGGTTTTATGAGAAAGTCCCTCATAGGGGCATCTCTTGACAAGTGGCAATCCACTCATCAAGGGGTTTCCTCTCATTTTATCTTGAAGCAAGACTTCTCAAAGGAAGCCCTTCTTGTGGGCCAAACTTGTATTTTTTATTTTTTTGTTTTATGTTTTGTTTAATAAAACTCTGTTTTTTACAATTCTTTACCTTTAAGTTTTATATTTGCAAAAAAAAATCTTCAAAATTGAGAATGTCAAAAATATTCACTAAATTCATTGAGTTTGGATGTGACTGGATGTATGTATGACACTGTTCGTCTGGAAATAAACTAGTTTTATTGCGATACCCATTTAATGAATTTGTTATTACCAGGTTATAAGCCATTTCACTATATAAAGTCAATGCAACAACAAATGGATCATTGGCATTTTTGGCCATTGAACTTCTGCACACAATGGATCCTCGCATCCCACAAGTGTTACAGTAACATACATATATATACATTTTTATTACACACATATATATAAAGTTAAAAAATGATAATAATGTTATATGAATAAAAATATTTTCTGTAACCAAATAACAGAATTCAAACAATCTAACAATACAAACTATAGATTCCTAGCCCATTTTGACTCTTGAGCCCATGATTACTTGTGGGTTGATCCTGTTGGGGAATTTCAAGTTACAAGGGTAAGAAATCAGTAACCGGATATCTCTTTGTACCGTGATATCACTTTCCGAAAACAACAATTCGAACCTATCTGCCTGGGATACACGAATTTTGTTTTGGGATAATACAAAGAGTAATGTTTAAGATTTTGGCAGAAATCAAGAACCCGTTCGCTAAAGAGTATTTCGTGTTTTGTATATATTTTCTCACGTACCAATTCTCTATAAAAGACACCCGAAAGAGTTGTAGCCAAGAGAACTTAAAATCACTTATATGATATATATGATTTGTTACTTTTCTGCATATATAGAGGTGGCTATGATAAGGTTAGGTGGCATATATTTAGAACATCATTTTTACATGCGAGTGAAGACATATATTGTCAAAACAAAAAAATAGTTATTTTCTATTTAGTCATAGACACATTCCATGTTCATGCAAATTTAACTTCTTCATTTTCAAAGTTACTGCTCATAGCCATATATCAAATTTCGTTTTCAGACTTGAGTACATGTAAATGTAATGCTTTCAATAACTCACGTTGTCAAAAGTAACGTTTTACGTGATCAAATATTATACATCTTTTGGGTCTGGGATGTCATTCACTTAATGGATGTACACTTCGTACCTCCAAACCCATTTCGAAGTGTCATAACCATATCCCTTAATTACACTAAATTAATAACAATCCTCCCCAATTTAGTGCAATTCCGATACATGAGAAAATAGTCAAAACAAAACTTATGCATAAATGAAAATGTCTTGAAGATTGAATTTCCATCTTAGTATATTACACATTCAAAATATTCGAGAATCAGGGTGTTCTAAGAATTGAACCCTTCAACCCATTTGAATTCTTGAAAATAATATACACACAAGCTTTCAAATACTCTAAAGCTATCTTGACGCTATATAAGCCATGTGTCCATATCCATTCATGAATGTATCCAAAGCTAAAAGTACAAAGCTTTCTTGAAGCGGCAAAACTTCACATTCGTATAGGTAGTTCTACTTTATTCATGCACCTGCTATTGCACTTTATCAAAGGAACTATTAAGAAGGTATACTTCAACCTAACCATCTGCACGTCTGAGCACATACCTTGGGATGATATGTAAAAACATGTGCTCCAATTTCTAAGTGTAAGCTTTCCACATTGAATTCAGCTTCTGATTAATATCAAAAGGGAATTGGGTATCTCACAATTAGAAATTTAGGTGGACTTTAAACCCATCCCTTCAGCAAACTTATTAACCAAGTCTCTAGCTAATCCCTTCGTCAAGTGATTAGCTTACTTTTGTTGAGATCTTACAAACTCTATAGAAATCACCACATTCGTGATAAGTTCACGAATCATGCTATGTCTAACACCTAAGTGTCTAGACTTTCCATTATACATCTGGCTATAAGCCTTTGCCAATGTAGCGGCACTATTACAATGGATAGAAATGGGTGCTATAGGTTTAGGCCACAATGGAATCACATAAATCAAGTTTCTTATCCATTCTGCTTCTTTACCAGCAGCAGCTAATGCAACAAACTTAGATTCCATTGTTGAGTTGGTAATACAAGTTTACTTCTTGGAAGCCCATGAGATAGCACCTCTCCCAAGCAAAAATACCCAACCAGATGTCGAAGAACGATCTTCAACATTGGTTATCCAACTCGCATCAGTATACCCTTCTAAAACCGAAGGAAACCCAGTGTAAGATAAACTATAATCCATAGTTTTCTTCAAATACTTCAGTACCCGCCTAATTGCTTACCAGTGATGAGTACCAGGATTACTAGTATACCTACTCAATTTTCCCACAGCAAATGCAATGTCAGGCCTTGTAAACGTCATGGCATACATCAAGCAGCCAATCACCTTAGAATACTCAAGTTGTGATACAACTTCACCTTTGTTAGGCATCAGCTTCATACTTGGATCCATAGGTGTACTCACCGGAGTACAGTCAAAACAACTGAATTTCTTTAGCACCTTCTCAATGTAGTGAGATTGAGAAATTGAAATTCCTTTGTTTTCACGTTTGATCCTTATACCAAGGATAACGTCAGCTTCCCCCATATCTTTCATGGAGAACTTTGATGGCAAAAATTCTTTTGTTAAGTCAACCTGATTTTGGTCAGTTCCAAATATCAACATGTCATTAACATATAGACAAATGATGACTCCTTTACCAGAATCATCAAATTTGCTATATACACATTTGTCAACATGGTTTAAATGATAACCATTTGACAAAACCACTTTGTCAAACTTTTGATGCCATTGTTTAGGTGCTTGTTTTAATCCATATAAGGATTTAACAAGTCTGCAAACCTTGTTTTCATTTCTTGGCATGACGAAGCCTTGAGGTTGGTTTATATAAACCTCCTCATCCAGGTCACCATTCAAGAATGTTGTCTTCACATCCATCTGGTGAATGACCAAATTATGAATTGCTGACAAAGCAATCAGCAGTCTAATGGTAGAGATACGAGCCACTGGAGCGTAAGTATCAAAATAGTCAATTCCAGACTTTTGTCTAAAGCCTTGAATGACCAAACTTGCCTTGAACTTTTCAATAGTTCCATCTACCTTCATCTTCTTTTTGAAAATCCATTTGCAACCCAATGGTTTGCAACCAGGAGGTAGATCAGCCAACACCCAAGTGTTGTTGCCCATGATGGATTCCATCTCATCATCAATTACTTCTTTCTAGAAGGCAACATCCTGAGACTTCATTGCTTCATCTATTGTTTTTGGATCATCATCAACATTGAAGCAATATGAATATTGGGTAAAAGCATCATCTCTGGAACCTTCAATTAAGTATAATTGAAAATCTGGTCCAAATGATTTAGGTTTCCTTTCCCTTTTGCTTTTCCGAAGCTCAAGTGACTGATCAACAACCTTTTCAGAGACTTCAACATTACAATCCTTATCGGTTCCATTGGAGCTAGAAACCATATCCTTTGGTCTAGCTATATGAGAAACGATTCTCATCAAAGATTGCATCCCTTGAATCAATTACGGAATGAACCGCATATGAATCATTAGGTTCAATAACATAGAACCTATAAGCCTTGGAATGTTCAACATATCCAATAAATATGCAATCTATACGTCTTTCACCTAAACTTTTCTTCTTGGGATCAGACAATTTTACAATAGCCCTACAACCCCACACCCGAAGATAATTCAAGTTTGGTTTCTTTTTATTCCAAAGTTCATAAGGTGTAATCTTGTTCCTTTTGTTAGGAACTCTATTAAGCAAATAAGAAGCTGTAAGCACAACTTTCCCCCAAAATCCATTACTTAAACCTGAATAGGATAACATGGAATTAACCATTTCTTTAAGGACCCTATTCTTTTTTTCTGATATACCATTTTGTTGTGGTGTATACGGAGCCATAGTCTCATGGATTATCCCAACGGATTGGAAATATGTTTGATCAATATATTCACCTCCCCTATCCGTCCTAAGCCTTTTTATCAAAGTCTTTTGTTGCAATTCTATTTCAGCTTTAAATATTTTAAATTTATATAATGTTTCATCCTTAGTATGTAATAAATAAACATAAAATTATCTAGAAGCATAATCAATAAATGTTACAAAATATTTATTATTCCCTAAAGTATGAGTTGCATGCAAATCACATAAATCACTATGGATTAATTCCGAAATTTCATAATCACGTTTCACATTTTGAAATTGTTTCTTAGTGATCTTTGTCAACATACATGTTTTACACTTTTCATCGTTCATGACAAAGGCCGGTATTAATCCATCTTTAGACATTTCTTGCATTCTTTTAAAGTGTGGTCAAGTCCTAGTAATCATTTATGCTAGAAGTTGACATAAAAGCAAAGTTGACATTCATGTGATTAATGTTAAGTCTAAACATTCTATTTCACAAATAACCAAAACCAACAATCATGCCATGTTTTGACAAAACAAATTTATTAGATTCAATAACTTGTTTATAACCACAATTATTTAAAACACTACTTGAAACCAAGTTTTTACGAATTTGTGGTACATGCAAAACATAAAATAAAGAAACAACTTTTCCAGAACTAAAACTTGAATCCACACTACCACGTCCAAGTATTGGGGCTGTTGACTCATTTCCCATATGAAGAACTGATCCGTCAGTCCCTAACTCGTAAGTCTTAAACCAATATCTATCCTTGCACACATGGGTATTAGCACCCGAGTCAACCTACCACGCAACATCATCATCCTGCACAACTTAAGCCTCAGTTTTATATGAAACATAATAATTCTCAAATGAATCATTATATATATACTGACCTTTCGAGTTGTGGTTGTTAAAACCATTTCCCGAACCGCTTGTGCCAGATCCATTGGTATTTTTATTATCAATATTAACTCTGCAATCCCGTTTCATGTGTCCGGATTTGCCACACTTCCAACAAGCCAAACTAGACTTCTTGTTAGGACCAGCTTTGTTAGCGTCTTGATGTTTAGGTTTCCCCTTCTTGTCATTATATCCGGTGGATTTTTTATGTTCCACCATATTGACTGAAGACGTGCCAACAACATTCTTGCCTTTTTGTTTGTCAACATCATGCGCCCTGAGAGATTCCTCAAATATGCAAATGACTACCCAACTCAACAAGAGTTAACTCCTCCTTATGTTTCAAAGAATGCTTAAATTCTTTCCAAGATGGAGGGATTTTATCAATGACGTTAGAGACTTGAATAGCCTCAACCATGTGCATTTTGTGTTGTGTGAATTGACCAAGTATGCGAATGAGCTCATTGTATTGTTCCATGACCGGTCTAGAATCGACCATCTTGTAATTATTAAAATTACTCACTAGGAACTTTTTACTAGAGGCATCCTCAGACATATACTTGGTCTCCAAAGAGTCCCATAATTCTTTAGCAGATTCATGGTTTTGGTAAATATCAAAAAGGGAATCAGACATACCATTGAGGATTATTCCTCGAGCAATGTAATCATCGTTCTCCCATTTGATCCTTCTTCGGATCTTTTCGACAGTTGCATCATCACCATCGTCAGGACAAGGAGTGCTCAGCACATAAACCACACTCATGCTAGTGAGGAAGAAGTGCATCTTCTTCTGCCATCTACGAAAATCCATTCCTTCAAACTTATCGAGATTGGAGAAATTAGCCGTCATATGCTTCATCGTAGCCGCCATTGATTTCATCAAAATCGTTGTTTTCAATTGTTGGGGAATTACAAGTTACAAGGGTAAGAAATCAATAACCGGATATCTCTTTGTATCGTGATATCACTTTCCGAAAACAACAATTCGACCCTATCTGCCTGGGTTACACGAATTTTGTTTTGGGATAATACAAAGAGTAATGTTTAAGATTTTGGCAGAAATCAAGAACCCGTTCGCTAAAGAGTATTTCGTGTTTTGTATATATTTTCTCACGTATCAATTCTCTATAAAAGACACCCAAAAGAGTTGTAGCCAAGAGAACTTAAAATCACGTAAATGACATATATGATTTGTTACTTTTCTGCATGTATGCATGGAAATATATATAGAGGTGTCATATATTTAGAACATGATTTTTACATGCGAGTGAAGACATATATTGTCAAAACAAAAAGAGAGTTGTTTTCTATTTAGTCATAGACACATTCTATGTTTCATGCAAATTTAACTTCTTCATTTTCAAAGTTACTGCTCATAGCCACATATGAAATTTCCTTTTCAAACTTGTTTACATGTAAATGTAATGCTTTTCAATAACTCACATTGTCAAAAGTAACATTTTACGTGATCAAATATTATACATTTTTTGGGTCCGGGGTGTTATTCACTTAGTGGGTGTACACTCTGTACCTCCAAACCCATTTCCAAGTGTCATAACCATATCCCTTAATTACACTAAATTAATAACAGATCCTAACCCAAAAGTGGTAAGGCACCTAGTGACTAACTCAAGTTATCTTACATCTATTTTGATATCCTAAAACTTCAAAAACCTTATCTTGGCTATTTAAGCAACTTAATGGTTTTATTATTGAAATGTTAATCTCAAACTTGGTTATGAATTCCTGTTTATGAAACGAGCATTGTCAAAGACTCAGTTAGTACAATGATGATACCCCATATTGTATGCCTGAACATCTCCATTAATATTTCTATTCTCATTTCATGGTAAGGAAAGAAAACGAGGCCATGATGGGGGGCTTTCATGGTGACCATCACACAGGTTAGCGAATGTTTCTGTATCATCACATAGTTATCTAGTACTTGAATTACATGCAATATTTAACAATATATATGTATAAAGTTTTTAGTAAAATACCTATACAAAAATGTTGGAGTGACTCTCTTGAAGTTCTTTCCGACATGTGCAAATACTGTCTAGTTGGTCGCTAGCCAAACCGTATGCGAGTTGTCGTATTGCGAACGTACATTTTTGTATCGTGGTGAAACCAAGCTTCCCGGCACCATTATATCTTTGTTGAAAATACCTATACTTCCTTTCGGTAATCCTTAAAAATAAACCTTTATGCATACGAAAATGACGCCTAAATTGCCTCGGGTTAAATGTTGGTGCATCAACAAAATAGTCTTGCATAAACCGTTGTTCGGCCTCCTCCCGTCGCATATCAATAACAACCCTACGATGAAATCCCCTCGGTGGTGGTTCTTCATCTTCATTTTCGGCCACAACTTGTCTAACTAAGTTAATGGCTGAAACTACCGCACTTTCAAAGGCATCATCGTATTCGTAGGAGCCCATAGAAATAAAAGAACACGATGATGAAGAATATGAGGAAGAAATATCATTGGGATTTCTAGATGAAAGGTAGTGTGAATATTTGTGTGTAAATTGTACAAATATTTGAAAGATAGATAGATAGTTAGTTTTGTGAACTAATATGTGAAATATGTTTGTATATATATAAGAAATAAAGGGCTTAAAGTAAAAGAAAAAAAAAAAAATTAAAAAATCTTTGTTTCTAGCCGTTTTGGTGTGGGGCTCATTTGACAACGGTTATTTTGGAGTATTGAATGAGCGTCTCAAATGTCACGCCTCCTAGCATTTTTTGTCCAATAGCGCCCTTTGGGCCAATGTGCATAGCTTCCTTGGGCTTTCCATGGCTTCTTGTAGCAAAAAGGTGGAAAAGTAGCGCCCTCTAAAGCCTTGTACCGTTTAGTCTTATAAACTATTTATGATTCAGGTAGCAAAGGACTTACAAAATCGTACACAAATATATATTACAACTACTCCACATGATTAATAGCAAATATAAAAAAAATATATTTTATCAAAGTTCATGAATGTTTATTTAGCTTTTGTTTAAAACTAAATTAAAATTCTAAAATTTGTGCCATTTAACTTAGGTTTTTAGTCATTTATAGTTATTAGTCATATTTTACAATTGAGATAAAAACTCATTGTTTTGTAGAATTGAAGGATATGCTCACAATCGGATTGTCTAATGATACAAAAGAAAACTTTTTACATCGTTTAAAGACAACATGGTACATCTGCATGATTGGTGATCCACATATTCCCACTTAGCTTAATTGTTGATTAGCTACAACATTGTCAAAATACAAAAACTATGAACCAAAAACAAACGAAAAGCAATAAATCAAACTTAATATGTCTTGGCTAAGAGGGAAAAATACACGTGAAGATGACAAAAATGTAGATTAATAAAAGTCGGGATTCTCATTGGCACCAAGATGACAAAAATGTAGATCAATAAAATGTAGACCTCGTGCAATCATGCAATGTTAGATAACTTTGTTTCAATTGGTTTAGAAAAATGCAGCAGGGCATATTAATGAGTTGTACATAATAATAATACTCGTAATATTTTTATGGGCTTGATCATTTGATAAAAATAACTTCATCTAATTTAATTCTCATTTTTGCCTTGATATATTATTGGAAAATGCACAATACATATAATCAAATACAAATATATATATATATATATATATAGATATATATATATTTGTAGCCTGTGCCGAAAGTGAAATCGAAGTTTGCTACAGAAGTAAAGCTATCTAAATAAACCATACAAATACATGTACATGACTTCAGTAATGGCTACAAAATCCATGACATAAAACCCCTTATCAAATGGGAAGGATTTATGACTTCTATCCAACAAAATCCCGACTTCAGCAAGTGGACTCTGGAGCAGATTATTCGAAAGCTGAGAAGCCAAGATATGAAAAGAAAGTCGAAGGAAGCAGGCAGCAGTGATTTTGTTCATTGTCCTGAACTCTATCATAGCAAGACAAGCATTCCTTCCTCAAGATCTTCTGGTGGAGAGATTACAGCCTTCTATAGTGGAGATGATGAGAAAATGAAGAGGACGATGGATTATGACAACAACTTGTTGTATGTAAGTTCTTCGGAATTAGAGATTGTTGTGCATAATGGTAATCAGAATAGTCATTCTCCAAGCTCGGGTTTAACAGGTATGCCGATGAGCTTAAGATCTGCAGAGGGACATCTGGGCATGCTCTCTTCTTTTATGTCGGCTCATGAAAAGCTAATTGGAGGAAAACTGACTGATCCTGAACTGGTTAGGGAGGATTACAAGCAAGTTGATCCAGATGATCTGGAAGAAATGGACCGGAACTGGCAATTGGCTATGTTAACTTTGAGAGTTCAGTGCTTCACTGATAAAAGTGGAAGTGTCATAGGCCAAGACGTGACAACAATTCAGCTACAGGTCGTCAGAACTTCAATCAAAGTGGTTCTATTGCTTGTCAGAATTCTGGGCATCCATCGCAGCTAAGGAGAAGTTAACAACTCAAGAGCATTGGTGGTTCAGTCTGATGGTACATATAATTGGGATTCGACTAGTGCCGATGATCTGAATCATGCATTCATGGAAGAAATTCAAGACTTTGATGGAGGGATGAACAATCTTGTTGATAATTCATTCAACTATACATTGTATGCCAGCACGGATGATCATGATAGCTTTCATCTGAAGGTAGAAGAGGAACCGGAAACATCAGAACCAGTAATAGCAAATAACAGTTTTGCTGAGACAGGGTTCATGGCACACTTTAAAGTCATTGAACAACCAGAATTACTAAGGAAAACTACAGGGATGTAGTTTCTCGATAGTGGATGTTCAAGATATATGACAGGAGATAAGAGACTGTTAACTGAATTCACTCCTGATAGAGGTTCGTATGTCAGTTTTGCTGGTCCCAAGGGTGGTAATATCTCTGGTATTGGGAAAGTCATCAATGGGAAGATCAAAATGGACAACATGAATTTTTTTGAGCAGCTGGAGCATAACCTGATGAGTGTATCTCAGATATTTGACAAAGGGAATCCAGTTCTTTTTACTGAAAGGGAGGCTCTAATTTTGAAACCTGGTTATGTCATTCCTGAGGAATGGATTCTGCTAAAGGCTCCAAAGAAGAAAGACATCTATGGATTAGAATTAGGTGTGGTTGATTCGGTGGAGCCAGTATGTTTGTTGATAAAAGATTCAGAAGATGAATCTCTGCTATGGCATAGAAGGATGGGTCATATTCATTTGAGAAAAATGAATCATATTACCAACAATGAAATAGTTCTTGGTGTTCCTAGGAAAAAAATTATGGTGGAGGACAAGTGTGTGCCATGTTTAAAAGGCAAACAGACTAAGAAGCCACACAAATCAAAGACCCTGATGTGTCGTTTGTGTATAATGGAAAACGGTCAAGTTTTAAATTTATAAGTCAAGGAAATACCAAACTAAACACACACTCACGAACAGTGGATCCGTTCGTTTGTAATATAGCTAATAGGTAAGACCAGGTTCGCTATCAGGGACTATGTTTAAGAACTAAGCAAGACTAAGTAATTCTAAGAGTTGTTGGGGGGTTTTGTGACCAAGTTGTCACGTTGCTTTGAGAGTTAGTTAGCAGAAATAAATCAAGTTAGTAATAACGAAGAATTAATATGAAGGAGTTTTTTGTTTAAACAGAAAGATTAAAAGTCATCTACCTCGAATCAGATTCATGACATGTTTCAGGTTGCACCTAGTCAAATACAATAGTTGGGATCTAAATAAGTTACTAAACTTGGTCACGTGAGTACCACCCTATCCGCTAACAAATTTGTGTCTCCTACTCAAATCCCCTAACCGATTAGCTACAAGTGTGAGTACCACCCTATCCACCTATAGTTGTCTAAAAATTTAGTCTGTTTAACTATTTAAATAACAATCTTGTCTACCGAATTACCAATCCGTTAACACACTTAATCCTATTACGATTGAATTATTCTTTACCAGTCCATGACATATAGCTAATTATCTAAATCTTAGACAATCAAGATCATGTAGACATAAAAATAATACCATTACAAGCATGCATACACAACCAATAATTTAACAATAAATAACAAGGATTAAATATACTAAGATCACGACAAAACGTTAAGTGTACCTAGCATGCAACCATCACATAATCATGTCACATCATCTTAGTAGATGATTAATTATTTAGCTACTCATTATAAAAGAACAATCACAATCAATAATATATGAATCCATAATGTACCAACAGAGAAATAAAGAATTGATTGATGTCGAATTACTACTCATCAAACTTGCGGCTGACTCTCGCTTACGACGTACACCACTTCCTTCCTTCTCGATGGATGATTATGATGATTATGATGTTAAGGATCAATGTTTGATTATCGGATGATATGAGGGTGTTAGGAGGATTAGATCTGGTAAAAATACCCTAAGAACAGCCCTAAAGTCGTCTGGAATGAGTATGGTGCGGTCCTAGGGTTTTAAAGGGGTACTTATAGGTATTCGGGAACTTCCTGATGGATTTTGGTTCAATCTAACGCAATGGAAGCATGCATAGCATAGCAATAACAATAGCATATTAAAATTTTCTATCAACCGAAATCTATCCCATGGATCATCCCGTTAAATAAAAGCTCAAGAGAATGAATATAAGAAACATACCCTTTAAGATTTCCTTATAGAAGATGCAATAAGATTCAACCTAGAATCTCTCTATCCGGGGAGACACCCAAAGTTCCGATCTCGATCCTTAGCACCTTCTTGGAGCTTGACACACCCCGTGTTCTAGCCTCCAAAATTATCCTTCAACTTGCTTCTTTCTCCTCAAGATAACAATACACTATATTTGTTTATCTAGTACAAAACTACTTAATTAAATATAGTTTTGACACTAGATATAAATCCAAAACCAATGCCCAAAAGTGGGTTGTTGTTTTAGGTGTGAGAGAGAGACAGCCGTGAGTTAGAAGGAGAGAGTGAGGGTGATTGCCTTTTGTGTGTAAGACTCTTTTTTTATTGAGTGTATCTTTTTATGTAAGGTGTATGTTTGTCTTATGCTTTGGGAAAAGTCATCTACAAAACATTATGATGACAAATTCCTTTTCCTTTAGCCAATAAACTATACACCGTAATACACTCAATGTCTAGCCTTTTTTTTTTTATGTATTTACTTATAATATGCATATATTCATATACATATAAAAGATAAATATTATGTTTAATTAATTACTAGTTAAACACTTAACTAATTAATTAAACCAACACATCAAATAAATAATTCACTTAGACCATTAACAAAATGTCTAATTGATTAATCTCTCTTTGAAGGTACATTAATCGATTATTAATCGGCCTTTGTTTGTGACCGAATAGGATAATGGACTTTATATATTATTCATGTCATGGGCATATCTTCGAACCATGGTGCACCACGGTCAAACCATTAGCCAACCCGTGTGCATATATCCAACAGACTCCCACTTGCACAGACATGATAATATCGATGTCATGAAGACATACCTAATATAACCAATGCATCATCATTGTTATACCCCTATTAGTTTTCTTTCAACAATTATCCTTTTGTTCTAGATATCCAATTTGAACTTGTGACATGGTAATGTCAATCACAACCGTTCAAAAATTATGTTTCTCGATATAGATTTGTAGTGATCAAATAGACTGCAATCATCACGATTCAATACTAGCACGGCCATGCATTTATTATCAGCACAAATCAACGAGGGGCCCAGAGATATCGCTTCAACCTGCTTAAGGAAGAAGGAACAAATTGCTTTGACTATGTAGACATCTACCACACTTCATGTCATACCCAATCCACACCCTTATGACTAGCATTTACACACAGCGTTAGATGTAGGTCAAAGCATGACACTAGATGTGTCAAGATTCTCACATATCTCCACTCTAGAATAAAAGTGTTGCCATCTTAGAATTACTTTGTGACATAAACCATGAAGTAATTCCTAAGTGTGGTCACTCCAGAACCTTGAATCCATTATCAAGTTCCTCATGAATGTAGTGTCATATAAATCTATATACTACACTTCATAGCAGCCTTAATTCATATCTCTCTCCATTAGAGAATGACCGGCTGTGGAAATTTTATGAATTAATATTCAATGTAGTTTAAAACATGCAAAATAGAACATAGTAATATGCAATGAAATGATCGCATCATGCGTATTTTATAATCTCCATTAAAAATCATCAATTCAAGTGCAATAAACTATTACATAATGTTCTAAGCGTCAAATTAACATAGTTAATACAATCAAACCAAATCATCAACAATACGAATTCCAATAGATCTACTATGAGCCTCATGTTTGGCTTGAGGTAGCGCTTTGGTAAATGGATCGGCCAAGTTGTCACTTGTGTCGACCCTACTAATGACAATGTCTTTATCGGCAACAACTTGACGAACATAGTGATACTTTCGGAGTATGTGCCTTGTGCGCTTTTGAGATCTCGGTTCTTGAGCCAAGACCAGCGCACTCATAATATCACAGAAAATCTCAACGGGATCAAGGATGGTAGGAACTACGCCTAGATCCCCGATGAATTTCTTAATCCACATGGCTTCTTTAGCTGCCTCGCAGACCGCTATATACTCCGACTCTGTCGTCGAATCCGCAATGGTGCTTTGCTTGGAGCTTCTCCAAGTAACTGCGCCCCCATTTAGAGTGAATACAAACCTAGATTGTGAAGAGCAGTTATC
The DNA here is from genome assembly GCF_010389155.1 of Erigeron canadensis. NCBI lineage: Eukaryota > Viridiplantae > Streptophyta > Magnoliopsida > Asterales > Asteraceae > Erigeron > Erigeron canadensis. Next base: position 15,368,288 of record NC_057765.1, read on the forward strand.
TCTATCCGATTGGAAGCTAGCGTTTGAGTATCCTTTGACACTCAACACGTCTTCCCCTCCATAGACCAAGAACATCTCTTTAGTCCTCCTGAGATACTTTAGAATGTTCTTAACTGCTATCCAATGTGCCTCGCCAGGATTAGCCTGATAATGACTAGTCATGCTTAAAGCATACGACACGTCAGGCCTAGTACATATCATGGCATACATGATCGATCCTATAGCCGAAGCATATGGGATACGACTCATCTTGGTCACTTCCCCATCAGAGATAGGACATTGAGACTTGCTCAATGGTATGCCAGGGTTCATAGGAACACACCCCTTCTTAGAGTCTTGCATACTAAATTTCTTTAGTATCTTATCTATGTATGTACTCTGGCTTAGTCCGATTAGTCTCCTAGATCTATCACGGTAGATCTTTATTCCCAAAATATATGTTGCATCTCCTAAGTCTTTCATGGAGAAACATTTCCCTAGCCAAGCTTTGACATCTTTCAATGTCGGGATATCATTTCCCATGAGTAATATGTCATCGACATACAAGACTAGGAAGACTACAACGCTCCCACTCGACCTGACATAGACACAAGGTTCATCTTCGCTTCTGATAAAACCAAATTCTTTGATTTTCTCATCAAAGCAAAGATTCCAACTACGAGAAGCTTGCTTAAGCCCATAAATGGACCTTTGAAGCTTGCACACACTATTAGGATACTTAGGATGTATAAAACCCTCAGGTTGTGTCATAAACACATCCTTAGTTAGCTTACCATTTAGGAAAGCAGTTTTAACATCCATTTGCCATATCTCATAGTCATAAAACGCAACTATGGCAATCAGTATTCTAATGGATTTCAACATGGCCACTGGTGAAAAAGTTTCATCATAGTCTACACCATATCGTTGCGTGTAACCCTTAGCCACCAATCTGGCTTTGAATGTGTGTACATTCCCATCCATGTCAGTCTTCTTCTTGAAGACCCACTTACACTCTATGGTTTTCATACCTGGTGTATGATCAACCAAGCTCCAGACTTGGTTATCGTGCATGGATTGGATCTCGCTGTCCATAGCCTCCTGCCATTTGGCAGACTCAGGTCCTGCCATGGCTTCCTGATAAGAGATAGGTTTGCCAGAATCCATATGCGCTTCGTCACCCATAGATATGTTTAAATTAAGTCTTTCAGGTGCACGTCGCTCTCTATCAGACTTGCGTACAGGTGGTGGCTGTATGTCGGCTTCCTCTTCAACAACAGGTTCGTCGACCTCTGGAAGAGAACTAGGTCCAACATCGGTTTCCATGTCAATTGGTTCTTGAATCTCTTCAAGATCAATAGGGCTCCCACTAACTTCTTTGGATATGATGTTCCTTTCAAGGAACACTCCTCTTCGAGACACAAAGACTCTGTTCTCTGAAGGGTTGTAAAATAAATATCCAAAACCGTCAGCTGGGTAACCTATAAAGAACACCTTTTGTGATCTAGGTTCGAGCTTATCTTGAGTTTCACGACGAACATAAGCTTCGCAACCCCAGACTCTTAAATATGACAACGAAGTAGGCTTGCCATGCCATATTTCATGTGGTGTTTTGGAAACCTTCTTAGTTGGGAAGAGGTTAAGGATCCTTGCGGCAGTTTCTAAAGCACAACCCAAGAAACTGATTGGAAGCGTCGCACGACTCATCATGGACCGAACCATATCAAGTAATGTTCGATTCCTCCTTTCTGACACACCATTAAGTTGAGGTGTCCTTGGAGGAGCTAATTGTGAGATGATCCCACAACCCCTTAGATGATCGAGAAACTGTTGATTAAGATACTCACCGCCTCTATCAGATCGGAGAATCTTAATCTTCTTGCCCAATTGGTTCTCTACTTTGTTTTGGTATGTCTTGAACACTCCAAATGTTTCAAACTTATGTTTAATTAAATAAACATAACCATATCGACTGAGATCATCAGTAAATGTAACGAAGTATCGTTCACCGTGTCTAGTAGCCGATCTAAACGGACCACACACATCAGTGTGTACCAATTCGAATAGATCGTTGCCCCTTTCGCAGGTTCCTTTGAAAGGTGCTTTTGTCATTTTCCCCAACAAACAAGATTCACAATCATCGTGAGATGCAACGTCAAATGATTCCAAAATACCGTCAGATTGGAGTTTGGCAATTCGTTTCTTGTTTATGTGGCCTAGACGACAATGCCATAAATACGACTTATCCAAACTATCTTTGGATGAACCAATATTATTGATTGAACTATAACTTGGTTTAACGGTGGTTTCTAATATGCCTCTACAAGGACTAGCCTTAAAATAAAATACATTACCCTTGTAAACGAGAATTGATCCATTATCAAACTTAAAGTCAAAACCATCATTAAACAAAGCATCAAAAGAGATAATGTTTCTTGCCATATCGGCACTGTAGCAAACATTTTTTAAAACAATACATAAACCGGAATCAAAAGAGAGCTCATAATCTCCAACCATTTCAACCCAAGACTTATTCTTGTTGCCCATGATTAGATCAAGCTCACCGGTCCTTAGCTTTCTACTTCTTGTGAGTCCCTGCACATTTGTACAAATGTGAGTACCACAACCTGTGTCCAATACTCAGGAATCGGAAGTAGATGTATTGTTAAGTTCAATCATGAACATACCTGAAGGGTCGGCGACACCTTTGGCCCGAAGCTCCTTTAGGTCTTTCAAATACACCGGACATGTACGCCTCCAATGTCCAATTTCCCCACAATGGAAACATTCGGCCTCCTTAAGATCTTTGGCTTGTGGGATCTTGCAAGAAGAAGTAGAGGCTACGCCCTTAGGTTTGGGTTTGGCGTTAGGATTTCCAGCCTTTACCTTACCCTTACCATTTGGTCCATTTTTCTTCTTCTTGCGTACCCCTCCTTCCTTGATGGTCAAGACAGCAATGGCAGTAGGTTTGGTCTTGGCCATGCCAGACTCGGTGGTCTTCAACATGCCATGAAGCTCCATTATTGTTTTCTCCATGTTATTCATGTTGTAGTTCAATACAAATGAATCAAACGCCCTAATCAACGAGTTAAGGATAAAATCCGCAGCAAGCTCTTGACTAATGGGAAAACCAAGGCGCTCCAATTGGTCTATGTACCCTTTCATCTTAAGTACATGGACACTCACACTACTGCCCGGTGTCATCTTGCAACAAACAAGAGCTTTGACAGTGTCAAATCGTTATTGCTTTGCTTGCACTTGGAACATGTCCTTCAATTGTGTAAGCATGTCGTACGCCCCAAGATTCTCCAAGCCCTTTTGGAGCTCGGGAGTCATGGTCGCCAACATTAAGGAAGCAACCTCATTTGACTCGCACGACGTTTCTCAAACTCGTCCCTTGTCGCTTGAGCAGCTCTAGCATGTGGCTCTTCAGGAAGGGGTTCCTCTATTGCCCTGATCTTATCTTCCATCCTAAGAAAAATTCTTAGGTTGCGACGCCAGTCAATAAAGTTCAAGCCTGTAAGCTTATCCTTTTCGAGGAGTCCCTTGAGGCAAAAGGTAGAAAGAGATGAGGAAGAAGAGTTTGCATTTGCAGCAGACATCTATCATATAAGTAGTAGATTGTATAATTAGTTAATTTGACATATTTAATCCTTGTTAACATAATTACCCAAGTGTTTAAAGAAAAAACAATTATTAATAACAAGGTTAAGATCCATATTTCACTTATAGCAATGTCGGGTTTGCCGTGGAACATTAACTACAAGCTATTTAGGTAGGTACACTATATTACCAATTTCATCCATGATGAAACTCCTAAACTCTTGCAGGATTCAATTGATAATCCATTATATCAATGCATGTTTAATCCCTCCTACACCGATCCTTTCTTGTGTCGGGTTCGCCGCGGAACACAGGTCCAGATTGTAAACCTTCCAGGATAGCTACACGTGAGATCCGGCCCAAGACTCTCGGGTTATCGCGAATTTCACCTCACCCTTGCCAACACCCAATTGTGATCCGGCCCAAGACTCTCGGATTATTGCGAACTACAATAGGTCGGAGGTTCGAATGTGTGCACTATTCGTGGATAGCTTAAAGTTTACATTTGAAAAAACGAGTTTTTGTTTTGTTATAGCAAAAACATTTTATACAATTTTAAAACATTTGCTAATATCTCATTGTATTTGTTAATCCATTATAACCAAACCAATTTGATATTTATTTTTAAAATTATTGCATTTGTTAATCCATTATAACAAAACAATATAGATGATTATTTTTATATGTTTTAAAACAATTTTCTTGCAAACATAGCCAAGACAAATATACAAAACAAAATAATCATCATACACAAACATATCGGTAGTATGCCATAAATCCTATGCGTTTTCCATGTGAGCCACCACACGGAAAAATAAGGCCAAACTAAGGACATGGTAAGTAGGAGCAATGGCTCCCACTAAAATCACCATCCTTATTTGACTCCTCATTGCTTGCACCTTCTTGACGATTCCATCCTTATGATGTCAATTTTCAAGTCTCTTTACATTTTACAAGAAATAAATCTATACTACTTTCTATACTATTACAAATACATAGAAAGAGAACGACACAAGTTGTCGTTAATTAATATATCGGTAAAATGAAAAGACGACATGCAAGCCGTTTGATAAATTATTATTACATTCATCCCGAATAAATAATACACAATCAAACATTCATCACACAAGGGTCATTGACATACTACTACCGATATCACAATAACAACATAACATCAATATAGTGCCTAAAATGTCATGTATTCAAAATAAGGCTAAAAGGTTAAAAGAAATACATGCAGCACTGCTGCTCTTTTCGAATTCCAAAAGGAATAGAAACTGGCAGTACCCTTTTATTTCCTTTTGACCATTATCTCGTTTTGAAAAAAAAAAAAATTTAGCCGCCATAACAAAATAAGATTCAAACGAGTGTCTCTCATTTGTTTAGTATTTAACCAATATGATGTACAAGATTCTTTAATCATCAAAACCGTTCAGCAAATTATTTAGTTTTAGCCCAAAATGAATACATGCAAATCTAAGCCACTATCGAGAGGAAAACATAAGTTTAAACGAGGTGGCTCTGATGCCACTGATGGATTTCGGTTCAATCTAACGCAACGGAAGTATACATAGCAATAACAATAGCATATTAAAATTTTCTATCAACCGAAATCTATTCCATAGATCATCTCGTTAAACAAAAGCTCAAGAGAATGAATATAAGAAACATACCCTTGAAGATTTCCTTATAGAAGATGCAATAAGATTCAAACTAGAATCTCTCTATCCGGAGAGACACCCAAAGTTCCGATCTCGATCCTTAGCACCTTCTTGGAGCTTGACACACCCCGTGTTCTAGCCTCCAAAATTATCCTTCAACTTTCTTCTTTCTCCTCAAGATAACAATACACTATATTTGTTTATCTAGTACAAAACTACTTAATTAAATATAGTTTTGACACTAGATATAAATCCAAAACCAATGCCCAAAAGTGGGCTGTTGTTTTAGGTGTGAGAGAGAGACAGCCGTGAGTTAGAAAGAGAGAGTGAGGGTGATTGCCTTTTGTGTGTAAGACTCTTTTTTTTATTGAGTGTATCTTTTTATGTAAGGTGTATGTTTGCCTTATGCTTTGGGAAAAGTCATCTGCAAAACATTATGATGACAAATTCCTTTTCCTTTAGCCAATAAACTATACACTGTAATACACTCAATGTCTAAGTTTTTTTTTTTTTTTTTTTTTTATGTATTTACTTATAATATGCATATATTCATATACATATAAAAGATAAATATTATGTTTAATTAATTACTAGTTAAACACTTAACTAATTAATTAAACCAACACATCACATAAATAATTCACTTAGACCATTAACAAAATGTCTAATTGATTAATCTCTCTTTGAAGGTACATTAATCGATTATCAATCGGCCTTTGTGTGTGACCGAATAGGATAATGGACTTTATATATTATTCATGTCATGGGCATATCTTCAAACCATAGTGCACCACGGTCAAACCATTAGCCAACCCGTGTGCATATATCCAACACTTCCAGATCTGACCGACCTTGGGACCGGCACCGGTAGAAGTCCCAGCGGCGGTGGTATGCTTCATGACAACTCCAGCGGCGCTGGTGAGACTCCAGCGACCGCTGGTGAGCTTCAGGATGACTTCCAATGGTGCTGGAGAGAAATGAGCGGCGTTGGAGGCTTCCGGTGCAACACGAAAGTTGTAGATCTTTCTTTCGCCTTTCCGTGGATAGCTTACTCGCCAGAAAGGGAGTCCTTATGAAGAAGTTATGCACAAAATATTAACACGTGGTCATAGGCTTCACGTCAACACAAGTTTCTTCATCTTAAGTCTTGAATCTCGACCCGAATCTTCATCAAACCATCATTTATCTTTCTTTAAGTCCTTTATCACCATTTCTTGACGTTTTCCTTCATGCCACGAGCAATGAACCAGAAATCACATATTCATGCCATTAAGTATCAAAAATTCATTCAAATGACTATAAAATGCCCAAAACAAGTGCGGTAAAAGTCTATATATTTATCGCTCATCAAATACCCCCACACTTAAGCTTTTGCTTGTCCTCAAGCAAAGTGTCCAAAAGAAGAATGAAAAAATTAACTGATGAGCGGACAACTAAAGTGACAAAACTCTTCTAATTTTCAAAACATTCTAAGGCTAGTCATGCAACTTGTTTTGAGAAAGCTTTAAGACAAAATCAGTAAGCTATAGCTGGAGGTAAAGATAATCAGTCAATCAAAACTAAAAGTTAACCTTATATTTGTGTTAATACGATTAAAATAGTTCTATACTTTCACAAGTCTTACAGCTCAATCTTACTACCATCTGCTAACTAGTTAAACACTTAATTAAAGTTTGTATAGCAATGAGAATTACTAGCTACTAGCTACTAGCTACTAGCAAGGCATTTATATTTCAAGGTGTGTGTACTTGTGAGTCACTACTTAGATATACTCCTACACTACAGTCATGCTCACTAGATAAATACTAAAACAGTTGTACGATATTATCATCTTCAATAGTTGAGACACCAGTGACAGGTCGGTAGTTCCCCACGTGCAGAGCGACATAACTTGATGCGTTTAGATTTTACTCGTTAATAGTTCTTTTGAACTTATTTAATCCACTGATTCCCTTTCTTAAGATTTTACTACATTATTCATGCAACGGACATTATCAGAGATCCCAGATGACTCATACTCCTACCCCGCATGCAACTAGTTCATATTAAATAGTGTAAGAATAAAGGCGAACCATACATCTAAACTAGTTCCTACACAAACACGTATAATTAAGTCCAATTAATACACCTTTACTAATGACTAGATAGCTCTAATTGCTAGGCATATTAAAGTCCGGTTAAATGTGCTATGGTAAACATAATCACATACAGTTTCAATCTAAGCTCTAATCCATTTGGAAAAATGAACAGCCACAAATTTATAGTTAAACTAACAGTTCTAACTAACCGTTCATCCACCAAGCTAATATCGCTTAATTATCGTCATCTTTTGTCTACTTGCAAAGCTTATATTCTCAAAATGATTTTCTAACACAAGAAAAATTTTAAATTTTTGCATGAATTAAGTAGAAAACTTGAAATTTTAACACATTAAACACCAGGTTTTTCCTATTCCAACCCCCCACACTTAAATTGTACAACGCCCTCGTTGTACTACACATTAAAAACTAAGGGAAATAGGAAAAACAAACATAAAAAAATAAGAGTTACGAAACTTCCCGGGTTTATGCAGTTGGAGATGGCAAATGTGGAGTCACTGTGAATGATGATCTTCAAATCTCGAGTCGACTCCATTTGATGGCGATCCATTAAAGTTGCTCCATCTCCTTTTCTTTTTGGTATTTTTGACTTCTTTTGATTTTTTTGGATTTTTTGGTTTTTATGATTTTTTTGTTTTTTCGGTGATCTCGATGTGCTAACTAAGGTTTTAGAGGCTCTTGATAAGTGTTGGGTGATTGAGAGGTGTTAGGAATGTCTCTACAAGGTTTAAAATGAAGTTCGAATTGCTGCTGGAGCTTCCAGCGGCGCTGGTGAAAAACATGTGCATCCAGCGGCACTTAAGTAGTCCCAGCGGCGCTGGTCAGACCTGGAGCTCAAAATCAAAGTTGTAGCTCTGTGTCTCCCGGTTCCGTGGCCTGGTCACTTGTCGAAAATGGACATCGAATGAAAAAGTTATGGCCAAAATACCAAGACATTGCCAAACTCTTCATGTGAACTATTTTTCCTCCGTCTTGAGTGTTGAATCACGAACCAATTCCTCTCTAAACCATAACTATATTTCTTTGAGCTCGTGTAACCTTGTTCCTTGATGTTCTCCTCCTCACTAATTGCATAGCTCATGATTAACCTGTCGTCTACACATCTAAATCAAAATATCAAAACGGAAAAGACAAAACAAAAATGAAAAACACGATTACTTGCTTGTTCAACCGAAATTGTACAAGAAGCAATATTATTATTAAACAATATAACCTAATACATGAAAAATAAAACACAAATTGGGTTGCCTCTCAAGAAGCGCTAAATTTACCTAGTCTTCAGCCGGACTCATTCCCAAACTTACCATGACGGGGTCTTAAACGCCCCCACACTTAAAGTGTCGGGCGGTTTACGCGAATAAGGTGAATAAAATTTGAATCTAATCTTGACCATTATTCGCAAAGATGAAAGAAATCGGCATAGTTGATGAATGCAAGTTCAGCTGCTTTGTATCTCAAGAAGAACCTAGTAATATCCAAATGGCATTAAAAGATCCATCGTGGGTAGAAGCTATGCAGCAGGAACTCCTTCAGTTTGACAAGTTACAAGTTTGGGAGCTGGTTGATTTACCAATAGGAGAGTATCCATCCAGCACCAGATGGGTTTTTAGGTGCAAAAAGGATGAAAAAGGTGTTGTTACACAAAACAAAGCTCGGTTAATTGTTCAAGGTTTTGCTCAATAGGAAAGGTTGGACTACACTGAGGTGTTTGCACCGGTTGCGAGGCTAGAAGCTATTCGTCTATTTCTAGCTTTTGTTGCCTTCAAAGACATTAAGGTATATCAATTGGATGTCAAGAGTGCATTCTTATACGGTACTGTCCAGGAGTTAGTGTATGTTACCCAATAGCCAGGGTTTGAAGATCCAGATCATCCTGATAGAGTCTTTTGACTGAATAAGGCCCTGTATGGATTACATCAAGCACCCAGGGCATGGTATGACAAGCTGTCGAAGGCATCTTCTTGAAAATGGATTTAAAGAGGATTGATCGATAGTACCTTGTTCACAAAATGGAAAGGAGAGGATTTCCTAATTCTACAAGTTTACGTAGATGACATTATTTTTGGGTCATCAAACGAAAAGATGTGAAAGGAATTTGAGCAGATTATGAAAGGGACATTTGAGATGAGTGCTATGGGAGAAATGAACTTCTTTTTAGGCTTATAAGTTGAGCAGAAGAAGGACGGATTCTTTATTCATCAAATGAAGTATGTTCAAGATATTTTGAAATGATTTGGAATGGAAGATACTTCACCGATGGATACTCCTATATAGAAGAACCATCAACTCGGAATGTTCACGTTTAATGATCCAGAAGTTGATCCTACTCGCTACAGGGCCATGATAGGTTCATTGATGTATCTTACAGCATGAAGACCAGATATCATGTTTGCGGTTTGTTTGTGTGCACGTTATCAATCGTGTCCCAGAGAAAGCCATATGAAAGCTGCTAAACGAATTCTTCGCTACCTCAAAGGTCAACCAGTGCTGGGACTCTGGTATTTGATTGGGGGAGATTTTGAGTTCGTAAGTTATACAGATGCAGATTATGGTGGCTACAACTTCAATAGGAAATCGACTTCAGTTGGATGTCAGTTTTTAGGAGGAAGACTGGTTTCATGGCAGTGCAAGAAGCAGACTTCTGTTGCTATTTCATCTTGCGAGGCAGAGTACATGGCAGCTGGTGGATGTTGTTCACAGGTTTTATGGATTCAGCAACAACTGCGTGATTACGGTCAGAATTTTCTTTGTACTCCTATTAAAATTGATAATGAATCCACCATATCCATTACCAATAATCCTGTTAAGCGTAGTAGGACTAAGCACATAGACATAAGGTTTCATTTTATTCGTGATTGTGCGAAAAAGAAATTAATAGTCCTAGAAAAGGTGCCAAGTGACTTTAATTTAGCTGATCTGTTCACTAAGGCTTTCGACCGAACTCGTTTCAAGTTGCTAGTCCAACTGATTGGAATGAGAAATAGTGACAGTGTCTATCAACAGGAACTTTGTAAAATGTGTCGTGTCGTATTGTGTGTCATATAAAGTCATAAAAACAAAATAAATATGAGAAAAATCAGAAAAGAAAAAGAAAATAATAAAAAAAAGAGTAAGGTCACTGTGTGAAGACGATTAGACGTGACGATACTTTAGCTTTTAAGCCTACTTAATTGTACTTTAAAACTGCTTTGTTCAGTGACTCTATTATATGATGTACCGATAGGCACAAAGTACCAACGTTTCCTTATAATCTGAACTTAAATGTGTACAATGTTCTTATGGGAAACATATTCAGATTTATGGCTGAGAATGTCTGCTCTTTATTTAGAGTATGGTCCTTAAATCTTACGAAAGATCTAGCATTGTAATTTTGTATATTTGGTATTTATATAGAAGGTCTCGGGTACATACATTAGTGTGTATTGCTTTTTCGGATGTATACTTGTGACAAGATATGCAAATATCTAATAAATCTTTTAAAAATTATGGAGCTAATGTGGCCTTTGAGATTCAGACAAGTAAGTCCTTGGGGTGTCTTTGTATACCTAGCCTACCTAAAGCTTCCAACTTAGATAGGTTGTCAGAAAGTTCGCTACACGGGTCTTATAGAAAGTCACGGGTTTTCATAGTGCTTTAAAGTTATGTCACAAATATGCAAGTACTTAGCATTACGCAATGTTGGGTATATTTCTGTACGTGAGTCAAGTTATGTCGCTCTGCGTGTGAGTAATCACCGACCTATCACCGCTGGATTCTTAAAGACCGTCTTCCTATAGTTGCCAAATATTTTAATCTTAGTGCTTGTGTCGATTGTGAGAGTATATCTGAATGTGCTCACTTAAGTTCGCAAATGTGAATATATGTGGCATATTAGGCTACTCGGGTTACATGGTGACTGTCCTTGACCAGGGTATGTCGAAAGTGTTAAAAACTAAAAGGAAACTGGAAGTACTGAGTGTTTAAGACGACAAATATATTGGTAATCGTCTTGTATCACTGTTCATAACTAATAATAAGAGAATTATTTCTCATGTGGGCTTATGTAACATGCTAAGCTAGTCTAATCAATATAGTACTTTAGCTCTTGTAACTACGTTAATCATTTATGTTTGTGTGTGTGTGTTATGTGTCTCGTAAAATGTGTGTATTTTTTATTTATGTTTGTATTGTTTAAATAAAAAGTTCCTATTGCACGAGAGACAAAGTCAGAATTGTTTCTAGTTTCCAAGAGGACTCAACTACATTCTTATGGGACAGCGAATAAACGAGTAGGGTAGTTAAGCGATAGAGAAAGGATCAAAAGCTAAAAGAAAGTTTGTTTATTTGACTGATATAGGTTTAAGGAAAAGAACACAGATATGTTGATTTCAATAAACAAATATTAAGCTAATGTAAGTTTCTTAGAAAGAAGATTTTCATAAAAATGAACACTGAGATGTTCATAGTTTTGAATTTTATCTTTGAAAGAAATGTTTTTATTCTTAGAAAGAAGATTTTCTTAAGAATGAACACAGAGATATTCATAGAGAAATGTTTTTATTCTTAGAAAGAAGATTTTCTTAAGAATGAACACAGAGATGTTCATAGTTTTGAAGTTTATCTTTGAAAGAAATGTTTTTAACTCTTAGAAAGAAGATTTTCTTAAGAATGAACACTAAGTTGTTCATAGTTTTGAATTTGATCTTTAAGAATTGATTTAATCTTTAGATGGAAGATTCTCAAAGTATTAAAGAGGAGATGATTAATAGTTTGAGAATTATCCTTGAAGAGATTTGTTTTAAATCAAAAATATTTGATACTGAGATATCAAATGATTTTGACTTAATCTGAAAGTGCTTAACGGTGAATTATAGACCTTAAAGTGACCTAGGTTAATAATAGATTGTTAAGCAGATTCATTTATTTTATTTTATCTTGCTGAATTATTCATTTCTTCAGATTGTATGTTATTACTTTGATAAGATATGATGATTGTTTGTTGAGATGTGCAGGACAGCAAACAGATGTTTTATTTTGTAGGTTGTCCAGCAAGTTCTCAGCATGAAAGCAAGAAAGACGAATACACAGGGATGTATAGGTCATTTTACTTTTAACAAAGATAAATACTAGTATGATGAGGCAATCATAGAGGTATTTATAATTGTTACATAATTTTATAAAGATGTATACTAGTATGATGAGGCAATCATAGAAGTATACATATGGTATTTGTTTTACATTGCAAAAGTATAAGTGATTAGGTTTAGTTATGTGATTTTGCTGGGTTAAAATCAAGTGACTAGAAACGAAATCAATATAGATTTGCAAGGAAGACCTCTGGGTAGGTTATCCTTAGATATAAGTGAAAGACCGCATGGTAGGTTATTCATTGTTATCGTAGAATAGTGAGACCGAGTTCTTAAGATTCTAAAAATTTATGATAAGTATCAATAGAATTGTAAGACAGAGTTCTTAAGATTCAAGATTATTGATAAATATCCTTAGAATAGTAAGACCGAGATCTTAAGATTCTTTTCTTGATGGTTTGACGAATAGTTTAGCAAACTATAGGTCAATGATTTTAAAACCTTAAGATTTCGATTATAAGGTTTAGATTTTGAACAATAAGACAGGGTTCTTAAGGTTTGAACTTAAGAATATTTTGTAGTTCTTAGACTAAGATAAGGTCATATGGATTTTATGACTTATAATAATAGTAAAAGAAGAACAAAATCTGTAAAAGAAAATGAAAAATGTAGTTCTAGATTAAGTTGTTACTATCATAGTAATGAAATAATGAAGAATAGCATTATCATTTTTATCTTTGTGTGTATTTTTTTTTGAGCTTGGTTGTGCGGGTTATAGCACAAAGAAGCTTAGTATTTTGAATATTAGAGACAAATAAATTGTTGTGAAACAGGATGTTCCATGTTCCTGAAGTTTGAGCTTCCAATCTCAAAGTTTCTGATTTTCATGATAGTCAACTAGTACAGGATTGATTGTTGGAAATTCAACTCCTCTATCACATGCCGGTTATGCAAGGCAAGCAGGGACTCGAGATATGCTTAATTCAGAGAGATTTATCGTTGAGGGGGAGGACTACAACAAGCCTTGGCGGATTAGTTCATCATTATGACGATACATAGAGTTTGAAGTTTGCTGTTTAAATCTAAAGTTTCAGGATATCAAGTTTTGGTTATGGCAATTAATTTGTTGTCTCGCAATTTTTGTTTTTCAGTGTATTTGCGGAAAATTCAATCTAAAGGAAGGAATTTTGAGCAAAAGACTGAAGTATTTAAAACAAGGCTAAGATCATCAGGTTAGTATCATGGTTAATATTGAACTTACTCTGATACGGATTTAGCAACATGATTATAGCAATGTTTAATATATATATTTAAGTTGAAGATCTTAGATATAGAAATCCAAGATTTAAATATGAAAGATTATCAACTATGTTAGATTACTTTGTGAACATTGACATTTTGTGAATGTAGAAGATTATTTGAAATCTTAGACATAGACATATTGAAATTTCACAAGTGGTTATGTAGTATCCTTAGATATAGACAGTTTGTGAATGTAGAAGATTAGTTAAAATCTTAGACATAGAATTATTGTGTATATAAAAGGTTATATTAAAAAAATCCTTAGACATAGACATAATGTAAGTGTAAAGGGTTAGGTAAAACCCATGACATATACATAATATGAATGTAGAGGTTATGTAAAGCCTTAGATATAGACTTAATGTTAATGTCATTAAAACATTAAGTCATGGGTACAAGCATCTGGTAAAAATTATGACGCTTTTTCAAAAACCATTGATGCTCAAAAAACTGCCTGGAAATCTGGTGATCTCCAGATGGCAGCTGTTTTACCCTCAATCCACCAGATGCCTGAATCAGTTAGAATTGAGACTTCTTATGACTCTCTACACCTGATAAATTAGAATCTGTTGAGACCACCCCTGTTGAGGTTCAAACTGGAGCCAAAAAGGCTAAAGCTCCAGTTAAGAAGGAAGCTGGTGATATTCCTCTACCTTAAAAGTCCAAAGAGCCCAAGACTCAAATGACTAAAACCCCCGCTGAGCCCAAGTCCACGGGCCAGCAGCCTGATGAAAAGAACTTTTTGTTGAAACTGGAGAGTCAACTCCAGAATTTGTCAAGGCAAGTACAAAGTTGTACTGCCAGAATTAAAAATTTGGAAGGAGCCTCGACTTCTTTAGTTGAAAAACAAATTGTTAAAACACCTCCTCAGAAACAAAAAGCTAAACAATCTGCTCAGAAAGGAGCAAAATCTGGCAACTAAAAGGAGGTCAATGTTCCCATCAAACCAATTGTTTTTACTTCTGAAGCTGGAAATAATCCTCCAGTTTCTTCCTCCAGTTCCACCCCAAGTCAAACTTCTGAGATATCTCAGAAGGAGTCCAGTGGACCCATCAAGAAAAGATGGGTTCACAAAATTAACTAATCATTTGCTTGGGTTTGCAGGGCGATCGAAAGAAGAATATCTGGTATCTGGACAATGCTGCTGGCCGGACTATGACCGGATGTAAGCCCCTGCTGGAAGAGTTCACTGTCCAAGATGGACCGGCAGTGACATTTGGTAATGATGGATGTGGGAAAACTGAAGGGTATGGTGTTGTTGACAATGGGCAAGTCCAGTTCACAAAAGTTGCATTTGTTAATGGTTTGAAATATAACCTGATAAGTATCAGTCAACTTTGTGATGATGGATATAAGGTTCTGTTCGATATTGCTCAAGGCACCATTTCTAACAAGGATTGGAAGGTAGTGATGATTGCACCAAGAAAAGGGAATGTGTACATCATGGACATGGAACTAGCTCCAAAAGAGCATTGTTTCTATGCCAAGGCTGATGAGGACACCAACTGGCCGTGGCATAAAAGGTTATCCCACCTTAATTTCAAAAATATCAATAAGTTGTCAAGAAAACAACTGGTGGATGGGATACCTTTAATTTCCTTTAAAAAGGAGAAGCCATGTCCAGGGTGTGAGATGGGCAAGAAGAAAAGAGCCAATTTCAAGACCAAGCAAAAGTTCAGTATTACTGAACCT
This sequence comes from Erigeron canadensis, assembly GCF_010389155.1. Taxonomy (NCBI): domain Eukaryota; kingdom Viridiplantae; phylum Streptophyta; class Magnoliopsida; order Asterales; family Asteraceae; genus Erigeron; species Erigeron canadensis. Next base: position 15,383,690 of record NC_057765.1, read on the forward strand.
CTTCACATGCTTCATATGGATCTCTTTGGTCCAGTGAATGTTCAAACTAAAGCTGGTAAAAGATACACTTTAGTTGTTGTTGATGAATACACCAGGTATTGTTGGCTGGTATTTATCAGATCAAAAAGTGATGCACCTGGTGGAATTATCTCTCTCATCAAGAAAATTGAGCTCAAGTATACCAAGAAAGTTTGTAAGTTGCGAAGTGATAATGGTACTGATTTCATCAACAAAGAATTGGAATCATTTTGCACTGACACTGGCATTTCTCAAAACTTCTCGTCAGCTCGTTCTCCAGAGCAAAATGGTGTGGTTGAAAGAAAGAATCGCACATTAATTGAAGCTGCCAGAAGTATGTTATCTGAATCAGGTCTTCCCACCTGTTTTTGGGCTGAAGTTGTGGCAACTGCTTGCCATACCCAAAATCGGTCAGTTTATGTCAAAAGACATAGGAAGAGTGCCTATGAAGTCCTCAGGAATCGTAAACAATATATTGGATATTTTCATGTATTTGGTTGTCCAGTTTCTATCTTAAACGATTCTAGTCAGTTGGAAAAGTTTGATGCAAAAGCTGATGAGGGTTTTTTCGTGGGGTATTCAAATATAAGAAAAGCCTATAGAGTTTATAATTATAGACTCCAAAAGGTACATGAGACAGTCCATGCCACATTTGATGAATCTAATGAAGCAATCAATAAAAGACCAAGCCTTGATTTATCTCCAGTTGTCCCAGTTGATTTTGGTGTATCTGATCAAGTTCATCAATCAGTCAATACACCAAGAGATGTTTCCAGTTATACAAAAGAAAAGCTCCAGTTACACTTCATTCTATCCTTCCATCAGTTTTAATCTACCTCATAAACTGGTGATTGGATCAGATGTACGTGCCGCGACAACATCAGAACCAGTTCAAACCTCTCCAGTTCTTCAAGACATGCCTTTGTTTGAAGATAATCGTCTTAACACCCAACTGAAACTGATGATGAAGTTGAAGTAGTTTGGGCTGATCCTTCTCCAGTTACCACAACTGTTGAAGATCACCAGGTGACTTGCACTGATGTTGTAGTTTATCAACCTAGTCAATACACTAAATGGACTGCTGCTCATCCTATCGAGCAAATTATTGGCAATCCAAAAAGTGGTTCAGACTAGAAGAGCCACAAGTGAACAATGCTTGCACGTCACCTTCCTATCACTGATTGAACCGAAGAAGATTGACGAGGCTATGGCAGATCAAAGCTGGGTTGAGGCTATGCAAGAAGAACTCAACCAGTTCGAAAGGAATAATGTTTGGGAACTTGTTCCTTGTTTTAGTCCCAACTATTACTAGATGGGTGCTGAAGACACCTCTATGTCGATGGTGAGTGAACTTTGCAACACGATCAATTAATCTGGATGTGACCAGTTTAGATTGATCGTGTACCAGGTTAACTGGAATTAAGTATTAAAGTGACAGAATATTAATACATGCAATAATATAAATGACGAGTATATAAACTGGTGAGACAATATGTAATTTTCAAGTGTATTTTATTTATTACTTGTTTAAATAAAATACAAGGTTGTTGCGGAACCAAGATAATACAAGAATGTAAATATCCTAACAACCCATGAATTACAATTGATCTAAACTTGGAAATTCTCCTAAACAATCGAAACACTTAGAGTTGTGAAATGTTTCTTTTTGCGATTGAGAGAATATTGCACAAGTTCACCAATATTGCAGAATATATGTATTTGCAAAGTTTTTGAAACAGCTTGTGCAAGGTCCTCTATTTATAGTCGAAGATTGAGCATGAGGATCTCAACTTCGATGTACAAATATGGTTGACAACACACAAAAGTATTGTTTAAATAATCCTTTGTGTGTGTTAAATAAAGTAAGACAAAAGGTTACTTTATTCAACCCCTCTACATCTTTGTATCTTTATCCAAAGACAATATCATTGTCCGGTTAAAAAGATGTAGAGTAAAAAGGTCCTCCTCGTAATCAGTGTAAAGCTTTGTAAGAGCATTTACACTAGAGGATTCTCCAGTTGATTGATCTGGTAGATTGTCAACTGGGCTTCGCTGCCATTGCCAATCTCTATCTTCCATTTGTTGTCTTTGACTTCAACTGGAAGGTCTTCAGATTCTAGTCTTCTGATCTCAACTGGAGGAAGTCACCAGTTGCTAAACCTGTACAATGCAACTGGACTTCTAATATTTCGGACAATTCTTCATGCTCTCCAGATGTCACTGGAGAGCTCCAGTTTAGCTTAAACTGGACCTAACAAATTCCCCCTAATTGTCCTGAAATATTGTCAAGTGATTTCAAACTTGTTTCTATACAAGTTTAAGTTTGAATTACTTGAGTTTGATAAAACCTGTTGAGTTTCCAAGACATTTTTATAGATCATCAAATGTCTTGGATTTTGTTTTAAAAGCTTGTAGATCCTATCAGATATCTTACTTGTGAGTTACAATCTGGCAACTTGTATATACACACAATTTACAAATAAGTTACAAGAAAGTATACAAAATTACAAGTAGATAGTTAGAAGGAAAACTTAAACAGATGGCCCTTCGCCAGTTTTCCTTCTTTTTGAGACTGATGAAATTGGCTGAGTATCCTCAGGATCAAGGCCTAATCTTTCTTCAATGTTTTCCTTGAACTTGATAAGATTTTGCAATACGTACTCCCAGCCTCTTTCAACTTTATTCTTCCTCTGTCTTCCCTCCAGCAACCTCAACATTTCAACATGTTCGGAATGACCATACTGATGGACATCCGGGTTCTCAGTTGTCCTTTTAGGCCCACCAAAGTATTGTACCTCAACAACAAAATGCTTGGCACCAGGCTTGATTGAAACCTTAACATCAGTAATCCTGCCTCTATTGTGCCTTCGACGCTGTACATCTGACAAGTATGTGCGAGCTTCAGATTCATTTGTCAGTTTGATTTTGCTCGTGCTCAGCTTTTGTGTAGCAGCTCGAATATCATCAGTTGTGGGTTCAGATGGTTCTACCCAAGTCCTCAGATTTGCATCTCTTGGCAAGGCTTTTTGTTTTCTCCCTTTGGACTTGGGTGGATTCAATACTTTGGTGACCGCCTTCTTTACCTGCTCAGTCCTCTTGAGAATCCCTTCAGACCTAATTTCTTTGGCCTTTTCCACCGACACATTCAAACACTTAGCATCCAGTTCAGCCTCATCATCCTGGTAGTGTTTGTCCAGTTCAACTTCAAGCATCTCCTTCAGTGCATTGACTATTCTTGGATCTTCTTTGATCTTCTTGTATTCAACAAGTGTCAAGCTAAGGAGTTGAGCATCAGTGATATCAACAAGAGGGGTTGGAAGATTTCTTCTTGATTCGAATTGGTTCACCTTCATTTGTTTCTTCCTTTCCTTGACCAGGTATCCCGCTCTTGCTAACTTCTGACTCTCGCTTTCAGTAACTGGAGGCAACAAATCGACATTGCCAGTTTCCAACATTGGTGCATCGGTGGCCGGTTCCATAGATTCATCAGCAATGGCCTTTCCCTTATCAACACTCCCTACCACCACATCATCAAACACCTCAAACCCTTGCTCACCAGCCTCAGTGCTGGTAGCCACCACAATCTCCTTCCCTTTACTTGAAGTCTTCACAAGAGTGTGAGGGGCATGTACCGACCTTTCCCCCTTGGCAGCATCTAGTCCCTGCCTGATGGCTTCAAAATCGGCATGACTAGAGGGCAGGCGATCTAGAGGCTGCCATGATTGCATTGTCTTGCACTCTTTGAAAACTACACAAAGCATGCGAACTGTCCTCCAAAGATGATTGATCTCTTGAGACTGAGTCATTACATTTCCACTTGTCTGCTCTTGACTCTTTAAAATCTGTTTGAGTATTGAGAGATCATCTGAAGAGAGCCCAGTTGCAGGGACTTCCTTAACACTTTCAGTCACACCCTCCCTTCCTTTGCCAACTTCAGTGGTCAGATCCGATATGGCAGTTGAGTGTTCAGAGACCTTGCTGGCCAGTGTATCCAGACTGCACCTCAACCGATCAATCTCAGATGTAATAGGAGTGAGATCGACCTGGGGCGCTGCAATCTTGGTGATCTCAGACATCACCTTTTCGATCAAATTGTTTTCACTGGCAGCCAAGGTTTCTTCAATCTTGAGACCCACTGAAGAGGCCAACTGGTGCCCAAGCGCAGTCACATCTAGGCCAGGTTTGTTACAAAAATCTTGCACCTGCCTTTCAAGATTCTTAATATCAACCTCTGAAGATCTGACAGTACTGTTCAGCAGGTTGGATATTGAAGAGGTGACTCCAGATTGAGTCAGTGCGAACGCCTCCCTTAAAGATGTTGCCAGTTGATTGGAGGATTCCACTAACTCGTTCAGCTTGCCAAACACCAAGTCCTCATTGGCAGAGAACTTGTTGATCCCCAGGTCAACCACTTTAATATTTTGCAAGTGATCTTTGTGGTACCTGGAGAGGGACTTGGTGTTCCTATCGAGTGTCTTTTGAATCTCTTCCACCCTCGCGAGAAGGTTCGAGAGATCGGCTTGGAAAGACACGAATTGGCTGTCCAATGACGGAGGAGAAGGTGTCACTGGACCAGCCGAAAAAGCTACAGGTGCAACTGGACGAGGTATGACAATATTTGGTTCTCCAGTTGCAGTAGCATCAGTTGATAGAAGAGGAGGGGTTGTAGAAATGAAGGGAAGAGATTCAATGTGTCGTTCATGCTGAGAAAGCTCAGGTGTGAACGACAGTGACAGTGGGGTTAGGATGTGTCTATTTCTAGGCACACCCATAGAAGAAAGTGGTTGGTGAGAGGTGAAAATTGGAGGTATTTCTAAGCTTTGTACAGTATTTGGGGAAACTGAAACATGTGGTTCTTGGGGTTGACCAAGGAGAGAAGGGAGCTGATCAAGTACAGTTGCATCAGCCATCTCCTGGTCATATTCCGTCTCAGATGAGTCCGAAGACTCAAGCTGAAACACACCCTCATTTATGCCAAGATCCATAAATGTTGGGGGTGGCTGAACAAGTTGTTTAGACTCCTGATGACCAGTTTGAGTTGCCTCAATGGTATCATCAGTTTGAGGATCCGTTGCCGAAGCATCTTCTCCCTGGACAGAGGTGACTGGTGCCTCAACCACAACTGCTCTATCCTCAGTTGCAATATCATCGGCAGCGGCTTCAGAGACCACTATCACAGATTGTGACTGGTCAGGTGCAGCAAGTCCAGATCTTGATCTCCTGCTTTTAGAGGATCTTCTCGCTTTAGGAACTGCCTGGACTCCTGCTTCAGCCACAGTTACTACTTCAGTAGACGAACCGGTGGGTCCCTCATTATTTTGAGGCCCGCCCAGTTGCTTTTCTGAATCACCAGATTGTGGTGCATCAGTTTTAGAGAATGCAAAAATCAGAAGTGGACACCAGGTTGTCCAGATTCCTCAACAGTTCTGGCGCAGAGAACAAGGATTGCGTGTTGTTGTACTCCTCTCTGCCCAGAATCTGAATAAAACAAAGGGACAGGAATCTTGAAAAGGGAACACAAGGACCCCTGTTGCCCTTCAACTTGAACACCAGGCTCTTGAACAAAATACCTGCAAAGTCCACTCTCAGTCCATTCCAAAGGCAGTAAGCCATCTCTGCCTGAAAGGAGTTTATCTGGTCCAATCCACCAGAACTCCCTCCCAAACTCTCCACCAAGTGAACCATAAAGAACTTCCAGGATGGTGAAAGCCCTTTCATTGTAATAGACCCCTTTGTTTTCAACACATCCCCCTCTACCATCTCCTTATTTCCCATATCAAGGAAGACCTGGCGAAAATTAATATTGGAGGAAATCACCACTGGATTTTCATTTTGTCTCCAGTAATTTAGGTTAAGGGCTTCCCTCAATGTTTCAGTGGTGATGGTACACGGGACTGACCCATCCTTTAGTGAAAAGGAGATGGATGAGCAGTCCTCAGAAAGAGAGGCAGTGTACCAGAATTCACACAAGTAGTCATGAAATAGCTTGTGTGGATTCAAAGAGAAGGCATCGCTGAGGGGAGAAATCCGAAGAAAGGATTGGATTCTCCCTATAAGAGAGTCAGCGGCCTGGAGCCCTTGAAGAGATTCCATTGGATTATTTGGATTTAATTTAATAAGTTTAGAACTTATGGGAGCACCAGTGGCACGAATAACATTTTGTGATGGAATGTACTCAGCAGTGAGTAGATTCACATCACGAGTACGAGATGAAGAAGAAGAAGATTTAGGAGCCATTTGTGAATTTAGATTTAGGGTTTTGGACTTAAAGAAGAAAAAGAGAAAAGGATCTCGAATTGTGAATGATTGAAAGAGTAAATGAAGGAATTTTGAGAGAAGTAAATGAGACGGATATATTGGTGGGGGTATATGTATAGGCAGTAAAATATTGCCAAAATATATACGAAAAGATATTTTAGTCTCCAAAAATTTGAAATAATTTGTAAAAAGTTATTTTCCAAAATTTTGAGAATTCAAAAATATTTAATACTTCCCATCAAGCATTTAATGCTACGACGGCTGGTATTCCCACTCACCCACTAACTTCACCAATACCCATAAAAAGTGCAGTACATTTCAGCAAAAGTCTTGACACGTAAGACATGTCAGGTGACGTTCGTGAGTGCGAGGTTAGCACTCGAGTAACATCACGTGTCACAAGTATCCACCAAGTAAAACACAACATTATGAAATCTGGCTGACCACCATTTTGAGACACGAATGCCAGTTTCAACTGATGACCTTCAGTTGCATTTTTCAATAATTTATTTGAAAAATATTTTGAGTCTTTTTCCCCCTAAAAATGTGATCCATTTGATCAATGACTAGTCTTTGAGTACATCAAGGCGTTCAATCTCCAACCAATCAAGGATCACCTGGACCATCCTCAACTGAAGGGCCTCTTCAGTTTAATGAGGATTTAACATACCCAGTTCACTGATGAGATGTTTAAAAGTCTTTTCATCAAGAGGTTTTGTAAAAACATCAGCTAACTGTTTATCAGTGGGGATGAAATGTATTTCAATATCTCCTTTCATAACATGATCACGAATGAAGTGATACCTGATATCAATATGCTTTGTCTTTGAGTGCATCACTGGGTTGTGAGATATAGCAATAGCACTGGTGTTGTCACAAAAGATTGGGGTTCTTGTGAATTTCATGCCATAATCAAGTAACTGGTTTTTGATCCAGAGAATCTGGGCACAGCAACTGGCCGCAGAAATGTATTCTGCCTCAGCAGTAGACATTGAGACTGAAGTCTGCTTCTTACTGGTCCAACTCACCAGTTTCCCCCTAGGAAATGACATCCACCACTTGTGGATTTTCTATCAATCTTACAACCTGCATGATCTGAATCTGAATAACCCATTAGATCTAACCCTGAGCCTTTGGGATACCAAAGACCAAGGCTAGGGCACCCTTTCAGGTACCTGAAAATGCGTTTAATAGCATGCAAGTGTGATTCTTTTGGATTTGCCTGAAATCTGGCACATAAACATGTTGCAAACATTATATCTGGTCGACTGGCAGTTAGATACATCAGTGAACCAACCATTCCACGATATTATTTTTGGTCCACTGGTTTTCCATTTGGGTCAGAGTCCAAATTTAATGGAGCTGAAATAGGTGTGGCTTTTGATGGGATTGAATCAAATTTGTATTTTCTCAACAAATCTCTGACATATTTTTCTTGGTTAATAAAAATACCATCCATGGTTTGTTTAATTTGTAAACCTAAGAAAAATGTTAATTCACCCATTAAACTCATCTCATATTCTTGAGACATAATTTTTGAAAACCTTTTATACATTCCATCATTAGTTGACCCAAATATAATATCATCAACATAAATTTGTACCAGCAAGATATCACCTTTTTCTTTCAAGATGAACAAGGTATTATCTATTGCACCTCTTTGAAAACTATTTTTGAGAAGATGTTTAGTTAGAGTATCATACCAGGCTCTTGGGGCTTGTCGAAGACCATATAAAGCTTTGTTCAGTCTATATACCCAATGTGGATGCTTTTCATTTATGAAGCCTGGAGTCTGCGTAACATACACTTCTTCTTCCAATGTGCCATTCAGAAACGCACTTTTTACATCCATCTGGAAAACCTTGAATTGCAAGTGAGCAGCATAAGCCAGGAAAATTCTGATGGCTTCAAGTCTTGCAACTGGAGCAAAAGTTTCATCGAAATCAACACCTTCTGCCTGGTCTTAAAACTAACTCTTTTCTTTTTGCCCATTTCACACCCTGGACATGGCTTCTCCTTTTTGAAGGAAAACAAGGGTATCCCATCAACCAGTTGCTTTCTTGACAACTTGTTAATATTTTTGAAGTTAAGATGGCATAATCGTTTATGCCACAGCCAGTTGGTGTCCTCATCAGCCTTGACATAGAGACAATGCTCTTTTGGAGCAGGCTCCATGTTCATCATGTACACATTCCCTTTTCTTGGTGCAATCATGACTACCTTCCAATCCTTGTTAAAAACAATGCCTTGAGCAATATCGAACAGTACCCTATATCCATCATCACAAAGTTGACTGACACTTATCAGGTTATATTTCAAACCATTGACAAATGCAACCTTAGTGAACTGAATCTGCCCATTGTCAACAACACCATATCCCTCAGTTTTCCCACTTCCATCATTACCAAATGTCACCGCTGGTCCATCGCAGACAGTGAATTCTTTCAGCAGGGGCTTACATCCGGTCATAGTCCGGCCAGCTGCGCTGTCCAGATACCAAATATTCTTCTTACGATCGCCCTGCACACCCAAGTAATTGATTAGTTATTTTTGTGAACCCATCTTTTCTTGATGGGTCCACTGGACTTCTTCTGAGAAGTCCCAGATACTTGACTGGGTGTTGAACTGGATGAGGAAACTGGAGGATTCTCTCCAGTTTCCGGAGTGAAGACAATTGGTTTTAGTGGAACATTGACCTCCTTTTTCTTTTCTAAGTTTGCTCCTTTTTGAGCAGATTGTTTCATCTTTTGTTTTACAACTGAAGAGGATGCACCTCCTTCCAAATTCTCAATTTTGGCAGTACAACTTTGTACCTGCCTTGACAAATTTTGGATTTGATTTTCCATTCTTACCAAAATGTTTTTTTCTTCAGGCTGCTGGCCTTTGGACTTTGGCTCTGCGGGGGTTTTAGTCTTTAGAGTTGAGGACTCACTTGACTTATGAGGTAAAGGATTGTCACCATATTCCTTTTTAACTGGAGCTTTAGCCTTCTTGGCTCCAGTTTTGACCTCAACAGGGTTGGTCTTAGTGGATTCAGATTTGATTGTGCCAGAGGAATCATAAGGTGTTTCAATTATAACAGATTCTGGCAATTGGTGAATTGTGGGTAAAACAGCTGCCATCTGAAGATCACCAGATTTCCAGGCAGTTTTTTGAGCATCCATGGTTTTAGAAAAAGCGTCATAATTTTTACCAGATGCTTGAACCCAAGAATTAATAACCATATGTTCTTTTTCAAGATCAAATTTCAGTTTTTGGTTATCTCTTTCCAATGCCTCGTTTTTCAAATCTGACTCTTTAAGAGCCAACTGGACACTTTGCAAATCATTTACTTGACTTTTCATGTTGTTTAATTCAACCAAAACTGTTTCTAAATATCTTTCACAGTCAGTTCTCATGGTTTCAACAAATAACAAGTCATCATTCAATGATTCAGCAATATCCAATTTCAGTTCTGAATCAATTTCGATATCATAATCCCTTACCTTCTTTAAAATGATATCAACCCATCTTCCAGATACAACATCATCCTTCACCACTGGTTGTTGACTCTCCAATGCCATGAAACACATATCTCTAATCTCTTCTTCATCATCAGATGAATCATCAGAGAGTTCCCATTTCCCTTCAGTTTGAGCCATCATGCACTTGTTCTTTTCTTTCTCATTATTTTGTTCAAGAGACATGAGAGCAATCTGGGCCTTAAGTTTCTTGTATTTGGCCTTATAATCATCAGTTTTAACAAAGTTTGGGACAATAGGACCAGTTTGGTAGTTCATCTGACTAGATCTGCATTCCTTCATGAAATGGCCTTTCTTACCACATTTATAGCAGGTAAGATTAGCCTTATCCATTGAGATTGAATTGGAAGCATTATTGGACCCATTAAATCGATTAGATTTATGCTTAAACCTATTAAAGGTTTTAGCAATCATGGCAACCAGATCATCATCGTTAGTTTCCTCACAACCATCACTGAGATTAGTGGTTAGGCCAGAGTTCAAAAAGTTGTTTAACATTTCCTTCATAGAATGTGACTGGACATTCTCAGTAGACATTAAAGCAGCACAAGGTTGCCCAGAAAAGTTGGCAGCCTTGGAACTCTGAGCATGGTTTAAAGCATCTTGTTCAGCGAGTAATCTTGCAGCATCATTATCTTCAGTGAATCTGAAGGCTCCATAAAGAGAGGCAAGAGTATGGCTATGCAAGGTCTTTCCTTGTCTTAAGACAAGAACCATGTGTGCCCATTTGGATGGCAAAACATCACAGAATTTTTCAAGAAGAATATCCTTATCCTTCTCCACTCCCAAGCCTCTAAGTTGATTAATTAGGCCAGTAAATCTGGTATAAGTACCAGTCAAACTTTCATTGGGAAGAGCAAAGAAGGATTCATACTTCTTGTTGAGAGCAACCTTTCTAGTGACAATTGTGTCATTTCCTCCTTCAAACTGGAGAACTAATTCATCCCACATAGATTTTGCACTAGAAAATAGCACAAGGGTAGGAATTAGTTCCTCAGGTATAGCAGAAAGAATCATGTTTTTCAATTTGGTATCAAGATCAACAAATCTGCGATCCTCATCTGACCAATGTTCTTCAGATTTCTCCCAGTGGGATTGAGAAGAGGGCTAACACCACTGGACATGGGAATATATGGTCCATCCTTAAGGATTTTCAACATATACCTCTCTATCCCACCAAAATGCAAAAGCATTCTAGCTTTCCATGTACCAAATGTCTCACCATTCCCATCGAATTTGGGAACAGGAGAGTTGGAGTAATGTACATGAACGTGGTTAGCTCCAGGAGTAGGAGGAGGAGGAGGAGGAGGAGGAGGAGGAGGAGGAGGAGGGTTAGTATTAGATTCACTAGGACCAGAACCATTCTCACCTTCAGCAGCCATCGAAGCAGACCTAGGTTATAGAATTGAAACAATTCAACCTGCCTGCTCTGATACCACTTTTTAGTCCCAACTATTACTAGATGGGTGCTGAAGATACCTCTATGTCGATGGTGAGTGAACTTTGCAACACGATCAATTAATCTGGATGTGACCAGTTTAGATTGATCGTGTACCAGGTTAACTGGAATTATGTATTAAAGTGACAGAATATTAATACATGCAATAATATAAATGACGAGTATATAAACTGGTGAGACAATATGTAATTTTCAAGTGTATTTTATTTATTACTTGTTTAAATAAAATACAAGGTTGTTGCGGAACCAAGATAATACAAGAATGTAAATATCCTAACAACCCATGAATTACAATTGATCTAAACTTGGAAATTCTCCTAAACAATCGAAACACTTAGAGTTGTGAAATGTTTCTTTTTGCGATTGAGAGAATATTGCACAAGTTCACCAATATTGCAGAATATATGTATCTGCAAAGTTGTTGAAACAGCTTGTGCAAGGACCTCTATTTATAGTCGAAGATTGAGCATGGGGATCTCAACTTCGATGTACAAATATGGTTGACAGCACACAAAAGTATTGTTTAAATAATCCTTTGTGTGTGTTAAATAAAGTAAGACAAAAGGTTACTTTATTCAACCCCTCTACATCTTTGTATCTTTATCCAAAGACAATATCATTGTCCGGTTAAAAAGATGTAGAGTAAAAAGGTCCTCCTCGTAATCAGTGTAAAGCTTTGTAAGAGCATTTACACTAGAGGATTCTCCAGTTGATTGATCTGGTAGATTGTCAACTGGGCTTCGCTGCCATTGCCAATCTCTATCTTCCATTTGTTGTCTTTGACTTCAACTGGAAGGTCTTCAGATTCTAGTCTTCTGATCTCAACTGGAGGAAGTCACCAGTTGCTAAACCTGTACAATGCAACTGGACTTCTAATATTTTGGGACAATTCTTCATGCTCTCCAGATGTCACTGGAGAGCTCCAGTTTAGCTTAAACTGGACCTAACACCTTGTCCTCCCGGGTTAAAGAAAGACCCATTGCAACGAGGTGGGTCTACCGAAACAAGATGGATGAAGATGACAACATTATTAGAAACAAAGCTAGATTGGTTGCCAAGGGTTATTGTCAAGCGGAAGGTGTGGATTTTGATGAAACTTGTGCTCCAGTTGCAAGACTTGAAGCCATTAGAATTTTTTTGGCTTATGCTGCTCATTTGCAATTTAAAGTCTTCCAGATGGATGTCAAAAGTGCGTTCTTAAATGGAACTTTGGAAGAAGAAGTGTATGTTCAGCAAACACCAGGTTTCTTGAATGAAAAGCATCCTCACTGGGTATACAGACTGAACAAAGCATTGTATGGTCTTCGTTAAGCCCCAAGAGCCTGGTATGACACACTGACCAACCATCTTACCAAAAATGGTTTTGAAAGAGGTGCAATTGATAGTACCTTGTTCATCTTAAAAGAAAAAGGTAATATCTCCGTTGATAATCACCGTTCTTCCGCATCAAAACATGAATTTAGCATCATTCTACATGTGGTATCAGAGCAAAACAACAATCAGTTGAAGATCCATTGCTCAAGTTTGTGCTAAATTCATTAAAATCTAAATTTTCTCTCAAGACCGTCCTACAAACGTTCTGTGGGATTTTGATTCGGTTAGTTTCAAGCTGAATTTTGTTCACCGCTCGATCAGGAATTTGATTACGAGTCTATTGATATATCATTTGTGAAAATTCTTACAGATTTCAGAGAATTTCGATCAATTTATCAGTTTTTGTGTTCATCTCCAAAACCGTCTCTGTTTTTTCACCAATTCACCATCGATTATCACTCAATTGTTCTGTTTTTGATCATAGATACATTCCAAATCATCTCAAAAATCATCCTGTCAAGTTTCAGAATCCAATTCATTGTTTTGATCATAATCCAAATTTTTTGGAAAGTTGATGAGATTTTGAATTTTCAGTTTGAGTTGATTTGAGCTATAATTTTGTTGCTAGGGTCGTGCGCAGTTGAAATATGAACATTTCTTTGTTTGGATCGAGTTCTAACTCTCAAAATTGAGTGAGATACAAGCAAATTAGTGATTTGTTCGACTATTTTGTCTTTTTCTGGTATTCTTGTAGAAATTTCATCAAAACGACCTTCGAAAATCCATTTTTCCCCAAGACGATCTCCAAAAGATCGTTTCCCAAAGTTAACTCTAAAAAGAACTCGTTTCAAAATCGTCCTAGTATTTTTCTGACATTGTTGTTCAGACGATCTTACTCAAGATCGTCCTAGCATTTGTGGTTCTGTGTGAACTGTGTGTAGTGAATTAAACATTTGAAGTTGTTGTGTTTGGGAATCACACACTTCCTTGGGTAGCTAATCTCTTTGAGATTGGTTTTGCTTAACATTCCTGAAATCATTTCGTTATTCTGTCCAAATTTCCAAAATTTTCTGGACTTAGAAAAATTTTCAACTAAAACTTTCCTATGACGATCTCCTCAAGACCGTCTTACTTTCCTTTCCTAAGACGATCTTCATCAAGAACGTCTTACCTCTTTTTCTTCCATACTTAGAATATTTTCAACACATCTTTAGAACGATCTCCTCAAGACCGTTCTAGTTCCTTTTTTCCTAAAACGATCTCAACAAGATCGTAATGTCTTCCAAAATTCAAAAACAACAAAAACAAACTTCAAATCATTGTCCTCTCAATTCAATGACAACAATCAACATTGATCCAATGATGTCAGTTATCAGGCCTCCAATTCTTCATAGAGATTCCTATGCCAAGTGTCAAAATGAATTAATGGATTTTCTTGATAACAAACCAAATGGTGTCTTCATTAGAAAATCAATTCTTGAAGGTCCAGTACAATTCAAACATCCCAATGGAGTTCTTCTTACAACTGAACAACTGACAGATAGTCAAAAAGCAAGAATTCAAGCTGACAAGCAAGCTAGATCCTATATCTATCAATCTCTTCCTGATGAGATTTTCTCTGCTGTTAATCATGATCATAGTGCCAAAGAGATATGGGATGAATTGACAAAGTTTGCTGATTTTGAAGATCCTACATGCTTGATGACATATGTCACTCCAACAATCATTACTTCACCATTCACTTCACAATCAACAATAAGTGAGGTAGAATTCATTGAAAAAGATGATTTCTTGTCTGTCCAAACAACTGCTGCTGCTTTGACAAAGCAAAATCTTACTTTGAAAAACAATTTGAAAATGGCTAAACAAGAGTTTGATAAAATCAATGAAAATTTTTCAAGACTTTCAATAGCTTATGAAGCTCTCAAAGTAAACTATGATTCTTTAAAAGAAATGCATTTGTCAAGTAACATTTCTCAAGTTGTTTCTCCCAATGCTCATTTGACTAACAAATGTCAAGACCTTGAAGAGACTGTCCATTCACTCAAGCAGACCATTAAGACCCTAAAGCTTGAGAAAACCATGAGTGGATAAGAGCAAATGCAAGACAAGCTGATGTTGAGCTTCTCACCAATAAAATGAAAGATTTTAGACCCAACTTTGAAAAACATGAATGACAGATTTCTGATCTAAACAGTACTTGTTTTCTCAAAGGAGTTGAAATTAAAACTTTTCAAAAACAGGTTTAGGATTTGAAAGCAAATGTTTTGTTCTATCAAGAAAAAATCTATAAAATTAAACAAAATCCTCTTCTAAATTTCACTGCTTATTATAACAAGTCAAAGATTGATAGATCAGAACTTCTTCTTGGTTTGGGTTATGAGAACCCAGCACACTTGGAAAAAATCCAAAAAGAAGACCTTGGTCCACTTTATGATGAAAAATGCCTTAGACTTGGCATGATTCAAGAATTCATCAGACCATCTGAGGATGACTTTGAGTCAGATGATGTTGAAAGACCAAAAACAAATCAGATTGGTATTGATTATGTTGCCCTAAATGACACATACAACAAAACTCATACTAGATCCATCTATGAGTTAGAAGAAATAGACAACATTTCAATTCCTGAAAATGATTTTCAAAAAGTTTGTTCAAAACCAATTTCACAAAGAGCTTATATTCCAACTACCATATTGGAAAAGGAAATTGAAGGTTTAAAACAAAAGATTGATTCTCAACAAAAAGTCATTGAACATCTGAAAACTCAAGATCATTCTCCAAAGGTAAGTGAGACCACCCCTACCCAAATGTTGCATGATCTTAATTCTGTTGATTGCTCCACACCATCCCATGGGTGTGAGAATTCTAAAGATATGCAGGGTGATAGCATTTCTCCTCAAGAGATTCATGATATGTCTACCTCAATGCTATCATCATTCTTCCAAGTTAAAGTGAAAGTTCAAACTTTGAAAGCAAAAAATCTTGCTTCTGTCAAGAAGATACTTTCTTTTGATACTCCAATGACCAACCCTGTTGACCAAAATAAAGTGAACTTAGAGCAAAAGATTGAGACTCCTAAAGATCTTAAGGCTAAAGAAAAAGCATTAATTGAAAAGTTGACAAACAAAATTGTTTTCAAACCAGAAGTTCAAATAAAAATTCCAGATTTTACTGTTGAAGAACTTGATAAGTTTTTGGAAACTGATCATGTTTTTGCACCGGAAGTTGAAAAAGAACTTGAAAAACTGTCACCTAAAAAGCCTAAAGTTGCACCAAAGAAGGAATCTAAATCCAAGATTGCTCCAACTTCATTTTATTCACTGAAATGTCAGCATGCACCAGCTGTCAAAGGTAAAAAGCCCATTCCAACTACCTCAAAGAACAAGGTTGATACTTCATCTGTTTCTAGAACCACTGCTCCTAAAGTTAACTCTCAATCTAGTTCTTTACCTAAGATGTCAAAGTCTAACAAAGATTTTCTAATCAAAGATACATGTAATGGTAAAATCAGATATAGAGATCAGTATGGTTGGTTCACTGTTGGAACCCCAAGGAAACAGAACATCAAATCTTCCAAGAAAACCAACAATCAAAATGTGTTTTTAACTCCTCGAACTAATTCTAAGAATTTATTTGTTACAGGAGAAAAGAGTTTAGCTAGTAACCATAAGTGGATTCCTAAATCATCATTGATAAAATCTACTAGCTATGCTAAAACACAAGTGTATGTTAAATCACCAGTCAGAAGTTGGATAGCTAATGATTACAAGAATAAAGTTCCTAATAGGAAATTTGATTTAAATTTGAGTAATTTAGCTAAACCATGGTCTGTAATAAATTCTAAATCTTCTACTGTTATTTCTAAACCATTGATTGTTGATTTTAATGGGATTGTGATGAGTTTTAAGAATAAACCTCTTGTTCGGAAACCCCATTTGTATACCTTTAATGTTTCCTCTAAACCAAAAGGACCCATTCAAAAGTGGGTACCAGAACAAACTTAATTGTGTTATTCAGGTAATAAAGGTCTGTGTTTAGTGTTCCTATCTTGGATTACATTCAACACATGATCCTGGAATAAGTTTCTTTTCAAGGAAACAATCTCAAATAAGTGCTCATTACCAATGCACTTATTTGCCTCTACATGTTTTGTACAAATCCTTTCTCTCTTTCTCTTTCATTCATTATTTGTCAAACATTGATGCTATGCTTATGTGCAATGTGCTTATATATCATGCCAAGTTTGAGGGGGAGAAAAAGGATAATTCATGATTCTAGGGGGAGTTTGTGTATTTGCACTATTTGAAAAGAAACTTATTGATAAATCTAGAAAAACAAAAAAAAAACTGAAAAATGAAAAATCCATAAAAATGATAAAATTAAAAAATCATTTAACAAAAATATGTGTTTTATTAATAAAATTTGTTTTAATTAGTTGTTTATTATTTGTTTTGTTTTGTGGCTTGTTATTTAGAACCCATTTTCTTTTCTAAAATCTCAAGCCCAATTTCAATCGGCCCAAGTTTTTTTCAAGATTAGGACCCAACAATCCGACCCAACCTGCTTTCTTCTTCCATAAGGAGGAGGGAAATTTTTTTTTTATCCATTCCATTTTTCCATAAAAACACATACACACACAGTCAGTCTCTCACAAATCACTTCAAACCACATTTGTGTTTATCATCGAAACAAGAATAGGGTTTTGTACCATTTTCACGCTGATCATTTCATTCCATAACAACATTGCCATCTAATCACATCTACATGTAAGAATTCGAGTTTGAATGTAAATGTTATTGTTCATCTTTTTCTCAAATATTATGCTTCTGTTGATAATTTTGTGATCTTCGAATGATTTAGAAGCATGTTTAGGATATGTGTGTATGATTTATACATGTTTAAATACTTAAAATTGTGTTTTTGAAAATTCAAAAACCTGCTACTTTGTTATTATGAAGAAGACGACCTAGGACGATCTTCAAATCGTTCTTGGTTATTTTTGTTGATTTATGTGTTCCGAGTAGTTAGATTTTGGTAGAAATGATTCAAATATGAGTTTATGATATGCTTAGAAGGTAATAAGAATCATTTAGTGATAAAGGTTGTGATTTGTGTTAACTGATTGGAAATAGGACGATTCTGGTTAAGGATCGTTTTAGTTTCAAGATTGGGTTGGTTCTGAGACGATCTTGTCCAAGATCGTCTTGGTTCCAAAACGACTTGGAAATAAGACGATCTTGCCAAGACCGTCTTAGTTCCACATTCATGTGTTTTCCTTATAAACCCCTGAGACCAAGACCAAGACGATCATGTCAGGATCGTCTTAGGGTCTGTGCACTGTGTGGTTGATGTTTTGATTTGAAAAACACTTGGATGGGTAACTGAACTCGAAAGAGATCGGTTTTGCTCAAAATCTAATACTCTCAAATATAAGGGGAAGTTATGCTCAATTTTTCTCAGAAAATTGACATAATTTCACTTTGTATTTCAAAGTGTTAGAAATTTTTCAAATGAGAAGTGAAGTGTTTTATCACCTAATTTCCAAGATGATCTTGGCTAGTTCGTCTGAAATTCTTTACTTCACTTCCAAATGTTTCAAGTTATCAAATCTTGAGACGATCTTAAACAAGATCGTCCCATTTTCATTTCCATACTTAAACTTTTCAACAAAAGTTAAGACGATCTTCACCAAAGTCGTCTTGTTTTCTTAAGCTGAGTTCCACCTCAGGACGATCTCATCAAGATCGTTCTAGCTTTCTTAACTTGAATACAAAATCTTTTTATTTTCTAACCCTGAGTTCAACCTCAGGACGATCTCACCAAGATCGTCCTGGGATTGTCCTGGCTTCCCATACTTAGAAATTTTTTTCCATAAGACCATTTTCTTAAATTTTTTTGTGTGGTGTGACAAAGTGCTTTGTATTGTCATATAATTGCAATATATTTGAAATACGAGGAATTGAACGCCTTTGTGTACTTCCTTGCTATTCTCAAATATCGTGTACTTATATGATTCTACTTTATTTTAAAAGTTATATACATATGAAAATATATAAAAATATGAGGAATTGAACGCCTTTGTGTACTTCCTTACTATGTTTATATACGGAAATATGTATCTAACTATTCTGTGTTTATTTTATCATATCAAGTTATTTATTTGGAATACACTGAGTTGATCGCCTTTGTGAACCTCTTTGTATTTTATATAAATCACTTGTATGAAACTTGTTATTTTCTATTCAAACATTGCTTTATGTGTGCATTAAACTGTTTTCTATCTTAAAATCAGAAAAAAAACAAAAAATGAAACACCAAGATCAAGTTGAACATGATGAAGAAATTGCTCTAAATGAATCCATTGAAGAAATTCTTGTGCCTGGTAACACAAGAAATATGAGAACTAAGAGAGCTCTAAGTGATCCTTTTGTTGCTCCTAGATTCCCTATAGTTCCAAGAATCCTTCTTCATCATCTTCTCACATATGCTCTGATATTTGATCAAGACTTAGCTGAAGTCTATCTTGTTAGGTCCAGTTTTGGCTATAAACTGGAGCTCTCCAGTTGCATCTGGAGAGCATGAAGAATTGTCCGAAATATTAGAAGTCCAGTTGCATTGTATAGTTTAAGCAACTGATGACTTCCTCCAGTTGAGATCTGAAGACTTAAATCTGAAGACCTTCCAATTGAAGTCGAAGACAACAAATGGAAGAAAGGAAATGGCAATGGCAGCGAAGCCCAGTTGACATTTCACCAGATCAATCAACTGGAGATCCTTCAGTGTAAATGCCTTTACAAAGCTTTACACTGATTATGAGGAAGACCTTTTACACTACATCCTTTTAACCGGACAATAATCTTGTCTATGGATAAAAGTGCAAAGATGTAGAGTGGTTGAATAAAGTAACTTTTTGTCTTACTTTATTTAGCACACACAAAAGATTATATACTAATACTTTTGTGTGCTGTCAACCATATTTGTACTTCGAAGTTGAGATCCCAATGCTCATACTTCGACTATAAATAGAGGTCTTTGCCCAAGCATTTCAACAACTTTGCAAACTCATACATTCTGCAATATTGGTGAACTTGTGCAATATTATCTCAATCGCAAAAAGGAACACTTCACAACTTTAAGTTTTTCGATTGTTAGAAGAATTTCCAAGTATAGATCAATTGTATTTCATAGATTGTTAGGATATTTACATCTTTGTATTATCTTGGTTCCGCAACAACCTTGTATTTTATTTAACAATCAATAAATAAAATACGCTTGAAAAATAAATATTGTCTCATCGATATAATTACTTGTCACTTATATCTATTGCTTTGTATTTACTTATTTACATTTGTCACCTTAATAAGTAAACCTCCAGATTACCTGGTACACAATCACTCTAAACTGGTCACGTCCATATTAAGTGATTGTGTTGCAAAGTACACTCACCATAGACATAGAGGTGTCTTCAGCACCCATCTAGTAATAGTTGGGACTTACAAGTGGTATCAGAGCAGGCAGGGTGAATTGTTTCAATTCTATAACCTTGGTCTGCTTCGATGGCTGCTGAAGGTGAGAATGGTTCTGGTCCAAATGAATCTAATCCTAATGTTACAACTCCTTTAAATACTAACCCTCCTCCTCCTCCTCCTCCTACTCCTGAAGCAAGCCACGTTCATGTACATTACTCCAACACTCCAGTTCCAAAATTCGATGGGAATGGTAAGACCTTTGGTACATGGAAAGCTAGAATGCTCTTGCATTTTGGTGGGATAAAGAGGTATATGTTGAAAATCCTTAAGGATGGACCATATATACCCATGTCCAGTGGTATTAGCCCTCTTTTTGACCCTACTGGGAGAAGAGGTACCAGGGAGAAGTCTGAGGAACATTGGTCAGACGAGGGTCGCAGACTGGTTGATCTTGACACCAGACTGAAAAACATGATCCTTGCTGCTGTTCCTGAGGAACTAATTCCAACACTTATGCTATTTCCCAGTGCTAAATCTATGTGGGATGAATTAGTTCTCCAGTTTGAAGGAAGAAATGACACCATTGTCACCAGAAAGGTTGCTCTTAACAAGAAGTATGAATCCTTCCTTGCTCTTCCCAATGAAAGTTTAACTGGTACTAACACCAGATTTACTGGCCTAATTAATCAACTTAGAGGCTTGGGAGTGGAGAAGGATAAGGATATTCTTCTTGAGAAATTCTGTGACGTTCTGCCATCCAAATGGGCACACATGGTTCTTGTCTTAAGACAAGGTAAGACCTTGCACAGCCATACTCTTGCCTCCTTCTATGGAGCCTTCAGATTCACTGAAGATAATGATGCTGCAAGAATATTAGCTGAGTAAGATGCTTTAAACCATGCTCAGAGTTCCAAGGCTGCCAACCTTACTAGGCAACCTTGTGCTTCTTTAATATCTGCTGAGAATGTCCAGTTACATTCTATGAAGGAGATGTTAAACAACTTATTGAATTGTGGCCTAACCACAAATCTAAGTAATGGTTGTGAGGAAACTGACGATGATGATCTGGTAGCCATGATTGCCAAAATCTTTAACAGGTTTAAGCATAAATCTAATCGATTTAATGGGTCCAATAAATCTTCTAGTTCAAATTCTCTGGATAAGGCCAATCTTATCTGCTACAAATGTGGTAAGAAAGGTCATTTCATGAAGGAATGTAGATCTAGTCAGATGAACAACCAAAATGGTCCTGTTGTCCCAAATTTTGTTAAAACTGATGATTATAAGGCCAAATACAAGAAAGTTAAGGCCCAAATTGCTCTCATGTCTCTTGAATAAGAAAAAGAGAAAGAAAAGAACAAGTGCATGATGGCTCAAACTGAAGGGAAATGGGAACTCTCTGATGATGAAGAAGAGATTAGAGATGTGTGTTTCATGGCATTAGAAAATCAACAACCAGTGGTTAAAGATGATGTTGCATCTGGAAGAGGGGTGGACATCATTTTAAAGAAGGTAAGAGATTATGATGTTGAATTAGATACAGAATTAAAACTAGATATTGCTGAATCATTAAATGACGACCTGTTATTTGTTGAAACTATGAGAACTGACTGTGAAAGATACTTGGAAACTGTTTTAATTGAGTTTAACAACATGAAAGGTCAAATTAATGATTTGCAAAGTGTCCAGTTGGCTCTCAAGGAGTCAGATTTGAAAAATGAGGCATTGGAAAGAGATAACCAAAAACTAAAATTTGATCTTGAAAAAGAACACATGGTTATCAATTATTGGGTACAAGCATCTGGTAAAAATTATGACGCTTTTTCAAAACCATTGATGCTCAAAAATCTGTCTGGAAATCTGGTGATCTTCAGATGGCAGCTGTTTTACTCACAATTCACCAGATGCCAGAATCAGTTAGAGTTGAGACTCCTTATGACTCCTCTAACATTGCCAAATCTGAATCCATTGAGACCACCCCTGTTGAGGTCAAAACTGGAGCCAAGAAGGCTAAAGCTCCATTTAAAAGGGAAACTGGTGATAATCGTTTACCTCAAAAGTCCAAAGAGCCCAAAACTCCAAAGACTCAAAATTTTGCTGAACCCAAGTCCAAGGTCCAGCAGCATGAAGAAAACAACTTTTTGTTAAAACTGGAGAGTCAAATCCAAAATTTGTCTAGGCAAGTACAAAGTTGTACTGCTAGAATAAAAAATCTGGAAGGAGCTTCGTCTTCTTCAGTTGAAAAACAAGTTGTTAAAACTCCTCCATTGAAGCAAAAGCAAAAACAAAATCAATCTGCTCAAAAAGGAGCAAAATCTGGAATAAAAATGGAGGATGTTGTTGTTCCCATCAAACCAATTGTTTTTACTCCTGAAGCCGGAAATAATCCTCCAGTTCCAGCCTCCAGTTCCAACCCAAGTAAATCTGCCGAGACTTCTCAAGAGAAGTCTGGTGGACCCATCAAGAAAAGATGGGTTCACAAAAATAACTAATTAGCTACTTGGGTGTGCAGGGCGATCGAAAGAATAATATCTGGTATCTGGACAGCGCTGTTGGCCGGACTATGACCGGATGTAAGCCCCTGCTGGAAGAGTTCACTGTCCAAGATGGACCGACAGTGACATTTGGTAATGATGGAAGTGGGAAAACTGAAGGATATGGTGTCATTGATAATGGACAGGTCCAATTCATTAAAGTTGCATTTGTTAATCGTTTGAAATACAACCTGATAAGTGTCAGTCAACTTTGTGACGATGGATATAAGGTGTTGTTCGATATTTATCAAGGCACCATATTTAACAATGATTGGAAAGTGGTGATGATTACACCAAGAAAAGGGAATGTATACATAATGGACATGGAACCAGCTCCAAAAGAGCATTGTTTCTATGCTAAGGCAGATGAGGACACCAACTGGCTGTGGCATAAAAGGTTATCCTACCTTAATTTCAAAAATATCAATAAGTGGTCAAGAAAACAACTGGTGGATGGGATACCTTTAATTTCCTTTAAAAAGGAGAAGCCATGTCCAGGGTGTGAGATGGGCAAGAAGAAAAGAGCCAGTTTCAAGACCAAGCAAAACTTTAGTATCACTGAACCTCTTCACATGCTTCATATGGATCTTTTTGGTCCAGTGAATGTTCAAACTAAAGCTGGTAAAAGATACACTTTAGTTGTTGTTGATGAATACACCAGGTATTGTTGGGTGGTATTTATCAGATCAAAAAGTGATGTACTTGGTGAAATTATCTCTCTCATCAAGAAAATTGAGCTGAAGTATACCAAGAAAGTTTGTCAGTTGCGAAGTGATAATGGAACTGAATTCATCAACAAAGAATTGGAATCATTTTGCACTTACACTGCATTTCTCAGAACTTCTCATCAGCTCATTCTCCAGAGCAAAATGGTGTGGTTGAAAGAAAGAATTGCACATTAATTGAAGCTGCCAGAAGTATGTTATCTGAATCAGGTCTTTCCACCTATTTTTGGGCTGAAACTGTGGCAACTGCTTGCCATACCCAAAATCGGTCAGTTTATGTCAAGAGACATAGGAAGACTGCCTATGCAGTCCTCAGGAATCGCAAACCAAATATTGGATATTTCCATGCATTTGGTTGTCCAGTGTTTATCTTAAATGATTCCAGTCAGTTGGGAAAGTTCGATGAAAAGGCTGATGAGGGTGTTTTCGTGGGGTATTCAGATATTAGAAAAGCCTATAGAGTTTATATTTATAGACTCCAAAAGGTACATGAGA
The DNA here is from genome assembly GCF_010389155.1 of Erigeron canadensis. Lineage (NCBI taxonomy): Eukaryota > Viridiplantae > Streptophyta > Magnoliopsida > Asterales > Asteraceae > Erigeron > Erigeron canadensis. The sequence continues at coordinate 15,407,486 of NC_057765.1, forward strand.
CAATACATGTCACATTCGATGAATCTAATGAAACAATCAATAAAAGACCAAGCCTTGATTTATCTCCAGTTGTCCAAGTTGATTTTGGTGTATCTGATCAAGTTCATCAATCAGTCATTACACCAAGAGATGTTTCCAGTCATCAGGACTTGGAACCAGTTATACTAAAGAAAAGCTCCAGTGACACTTCATTCTATCCCTCCATCAGTTTCAATTTACCACAGAAACTGGTGATTGGATCAAATGTTCGTGCCACAACAACATCAGAACCAGTTCAGACTTCTCCAATTCCTCAAAATATGCCTTTATTTGAAGATAATCATGTCAATACGCCAGTTGACACTGATGAAGAAGTTGAAGTAGTTTGGGCTGATCCTTCTCCAGTTGCCACAACTGTTGAAGATCGTCGGGTGTCTTGCATTGATGTTGTGCAAAATCAACCTAGTCAATACACTAAATGGACAGTTGCTCATCCCATTAAGGAAATTATTGGAAATCCAGATAGTGGGGTTCAAACTAGAAGAGCCACAAGTGAACAATGCTTGAACGTTACCTTCTTATCACTGATTGAACCGAAGAAGATTGACGAGGATTTGGTAGATCCAAGCTGGGTTGAGGCTATGCAAGAAGAACTTAACTAGTTCGAAAGGAACAATGTTTGGGAACTTGTTCCTTGTCCTCCAAAGTTAAAAAAGGAACCCATTGGAACGAGGTGGGTCTACCAAAACAAGATGGATGAAGATGGCAATGTTATCAGGAACAAAGCAAGATTAGTTGCCAAGGGCTATTGTCAAGCAGAAGGTGTTGATTTTGATGAAACTTTTGCTCCAGTTGCAAGACTTGAGGCCATTAGAATTTTCTTGGCTTATGCTGCTCATTTGCAATTTAAGGTCTTCCAGATGGATGTCAAAAGTGCGTTCCTAAATGGAACGTTGGAAGAAGAAGTGTATGTTCAGCAAACACCAGGGTTCTTGAATGAAAAGCATCCTCACTGGGTATACAGACTTAACAAAGCATTTTATGGTCTTCGTCAAGCCCCAAGAGCCTGGTATGACACACTGACCAAACATCTTACCAAAAATGGTTTTGAAAGAGGTGCAATTGATAGTACCTTGTTCATCTTAAAAGAAAAAGGTAATATCTCGCTGGTACAAATTTATGTTGATAGACATTATTTTTGGCTCGACTGATGATGCAATGTGTGAGAAATTTTCAAAAATCATGTCAAAAGAACATGAAATGAGTTTAATGGGTGAATTAACATTTTTCTTAGGCCTACAGATTAAACAAACCATGGAAGGTATTTTTATTAACCAAGAAAATTATGTCAAAGATTTGTTAAGAAAATACAAATATGATTCAATCCCATCGAAAAACACACCCATTGCAGCACCCTTAAATTTGGATTCTGACCCAAATAGAAAACCAGTGGATCAAAAAGAGTATCGTGGAATGGTTGGTTCACTGATGTATTTAACTACCAGTCGGCCAGATATAATGTTTGCAACATGTGTATGTGCCAGATTTCAGGCTAACCCAAAAGAATCACATTTGCATGCTATTAAGCGCATCTTTAGGTACCTGAAAGGGTGTCCTAGCCTTGGTCTTTGGTATCCCAAAGGCTCAGGGTTAGATCTGATGGGTTATTCAGATTCAGATCACGCAGGTTGTAAGATTGATAGAAAGTCTACAACTGGAGGTTGTCACTTCCTAGGGGGAAAACTGGTGAGTTGGACCAGCAAGAAGCAGATTTTGGTCTCAATGTCAACTGCTGAGGCAGAATACATTTCTGCGTCCAGTTGCTATGCTCAGATTCTTTGGATCAAAAACCAGTTGCTCGACTATGGTATGAAATATACCAGAACCCCAATCTTTTGTGACAACATTAGTGCAATTGCAATATCTCACAACCCGGTGATGCACTCCAAGGCAAAACATATTGACATCAGGTATCATTTTATTCGAGATCATGTTATGAAAGCAGATATTGAAATTCATTTCATTCCCACTGACAAACAATTAGCTGATGTGTTTACAAAACCTCTTGATGAAAAAACTTTTAAACATCTCATCAGCGAATTGGGAATGTTAAATCCTTGAATTGGGTTCTTCATTCTAGGGGAATAGACTCAAAATGTTTTTATGACCAAAACTTATTTTTGTTCAAAATAAATCTGGGGAATTCTCCAGGTGAAACTGACTAAAATTTGTTTCTTTTGTTGTTTAAAATTTTGCAACTGGAAAATCATTCCAGTTGAAACTGGCACTGGATACTCTCCAGTGTACATGTTTGGTCTTATCTCAAACTGGTGGTCAACCAGATTGTCATAACGGTAAGTATACTTGGTCAATACTTGTAACACGTGATGGTACTAAAGTGTCTAAACCCACTCCCAACCGTCACTTGACGTGTCAAAATTATTTTGAAAAAAGGAATGCAGGTTTTATGGGGATTGTTGCAGGTAGTGGGCGCGTGGGAATACCAGCCGTCGTAGCATTTAATGCTTGATGAGATGGTATTAATTATTTTTGAATTTCAAATTTTCTAAAAATCTTTTAAAACACGATTTTGAAAATTTGGGGATTAAAAATCTTTTCGTATATATTTTGGTATTATTATATTACCTATATATACCCCCACCCAAATATTTATCTCATTTACTTCGCACATTCATTCCCTTCATTTACTCTTCCAATCATACAAAATTCGAGATCCCTTTCTCTCTTTCTTCTTTAAGTCCAAAACCCTAAATCCTAAATCGATTTCACTTTCACAATCTGATCAAATGGCACCTAAATCTTCTTCATCTACTTCCTCTCGTTCTCGTGATGTGAACTTACTCACTGTTGAGTATGTTCCATCTGATAACGTTCACCATGCTGTTGGGCCCCCTATGAACTCCAAAATAATTAAATTAAATCCAAACAACCCCATAGCATCTCTTCAAGGGCAACAGGTCGTTGATACTCTAATTGGGAGAATCCAATCCTTCTTCAAGGATTCTCCACCCAGTGATGCCTTTTCCTTGAACCCACACAAGATGTACCATGATTACTTGTGTGAGTTCTGGTACACGGCTTCTAACTCGCCTGACTGCTCATCCATCTCTTTCACCTTAAAGGATGGGTCAGTCCCGTGTACCATCACTACTGAGACGTTGAGGGATGCCCTTAACCTCAATTACTGGAGAACTGATGAATGTCCAGTGGTGATCCCCAGTAACATAAACTTCCGCCAGGTCTTCCTTGACATGGGCAATAATGAAGTCTTGGAAGGTGGAGTGTTGAGAACCAAGGGGTCAATAACGATGAGAGGGCTTTCACCCTGTTGGAAAAATTCCATGGTTCATCTGGTGCAAAGCTTGGGAGGGAGTTCCGGTGGTTTGGACCAGATAAACTCCTTCTAGGCAGAAATGGCATTTTTTCTTTGGTATGGATTGAGAGTAGACTTCGCGAGCATCCTCTTCAGAAGCCTTGTCTTCAAGTTGAAAGGTAATAGGGGTCCATGTATCCCATTCTCTCGATTTCTATCTCTTTGTTTAAAATTAATTCTGGGCAGAGACGAATATAAAAACACTCAATCTCTTTACTATGTGCCAGAATTACTGAGGAATCTGGACAACCTTGCATCCACTGCTAACGAGGTCCAGATTCCTCCGAGAATGATACTGGCATTCTCTAAAACTGATGCACCAATACCAGGTGAGTCAGAAAGACAACCGGGCGGGCCTCAAAATAATGAGGGACCCACCAGTTCGTTTACTGGTAAAGTGACAGTTGCCGAACCTGGGCAACAGTCTAACCCTACCAGCTCCAGTGTGTCAGTCCAACCTCTCACCCACCCTGGAGACCTCCCAACAGGTCTTCAGGCTGCTCCAAAGGCACAAAGGTAAAAAACCCGTCGTAAGGAAAGGTCAGAACGTGCCACTGACATTAGTGCCCCAACTAGCCCTTCAGGTGCTTCCCAACAAGTACCTGAAGAAAGTCAAAGGGAACAACCGCAAACAACCACTCTCGAAACTTCTTTAGGAGAGAGTGGTGAAGCTATTACTGGGTCAGCCCAACCCAGAGTAGAGTCCGTGTCAGCACTCAACTTGCAGAGTCAAACTTCTGATACACTTGCACGAACTGACGAAGTCTCTGGCCAGTCACAGCTGGAGACCGAGGTTCCAGATTCTACGGCCAATGATGCCACGACTGAGGAAAGAGCAGTTGTGGTTGAGGCACAAGTGACCTCTTTTCAGGAAGTAATTCCGACAACTGGTGAAACCTTTGAGAAAACTCAAACTGGTCATCAGGAGCCTGAACAATCTGTTCAGCCACCCCTATCATTTATGAATCTAGGCATATTTGAGGGTGAAATTCAGCTTGAGTCCTCGGACTCTTCTGAAACTGAATCTGATCAGGAAATGGCTGATGCATCTGTACATGATCAGCTCCCTTCCTTTTCTGATCAACCTCTAGATCGCCAAGTTTCAATTTCACCTCTTTTACCAGAAAGCTTACAAGAACCTCCTATAGTCGCCTCTCGCCAGCTACTATCTTCCATGGGTGTGCCTAGAAATAGACACATCCTAACACCACCGTCGCCGTCGTTCACACCTGAGCATTCTCAGCATGAACGACAACTTGAATCTCTTCCCATTATTTCTTCAACAACTCCTCTTCTTTCAACTGCTGCTACTATAACTGGTGAACCATCCTTTATTTTACCTTCTCCAGTTGTACCTATAGCCCTTCAAGCAGGTCCAGTGACACCTTCCGCTCCATCACTGGATAGTCAATTTGCTGCCTTTCAATCCGATCTCTCAAACCTTCTTATGAGGGTGGATGAGATTCAAAAGGCACTTGATAAAAATGCTAAGTCCCTCTCCAGGTACTAGAAGGAGCATATCACAAATGTTAGAGTGGTTGACCTGGGGATCAATAAGTTTTCTGCTAATGAAGACTTAGTGTTTGGCAAGCTCAATGAGTTGGTGCAGTCCTCCAATCAATTGGCAACATCGTTAAGGGAGGCATTTGCATTAACCCAAACAGGTGTCACATCTTCCATCACCAACCTACTAACTAATACTGTCAGATCTTCAGAGGTGGATGTGAAGGAACTTGAAAGACAGGTTAAGTTGCTCTTTGAAAAACCCGGTCTTAATGTGACTGAGCTTGGTAACCAGTTGGCCACTTCAGTTGGTCAGAAGATTGAAGACACCTTGGCTGTCAGAGAACAAGTATTTTTGGAAAAGGTGATATCTGAGATCACCAAGACTGCAGCGCCCCAGGTTGATCTCACTCCCATAACATCTGAGATTGATCTCTCGCCAGATGATACAAAGCTTTTATCTGACATACAAAAGAGTCAAGTGCACACCTTTGAAAATGTTATGACTCAATCTAAGGAAATCAATCATCTATGGAGGACTATGAGGTTGGTTTGTGGGACTTTCAAGTAGTGTAAAGATATGCAGTCGTGGCAGCCTCTAGCCAATTTGCCTTCAAGCCCTTCAGATTTTGATAGTATTCGTAAGGGGCTAGATGCTGCCAAGGGGGAAAGATCTGTGCATACTTCTTCTACTGCCCTTGAAGTTCCCAAAACCACTGGGAAAAAGCTGGTAACTGCCACCAGTACTGAAGCTGGTGGGCATATTGATGATGTTGTGCTAAGGGGGAAGGTTGATAAAGGAAAGGCAATGGCCACTGATGAATCTGACAAGTTGGCCACTGATGCACCATTATTAGAAACTGGCAATATTGACCAGTTGCCTCCAGTCACTGAAATTGAAAGTCAGAAGCTAGCAAGGATTGGGTATCTGGTTAAGGAAAGAAAGAAACAAATGAAGATTAATCAAGAAGAATCTAGGAAATCTTTCCCACTCACCCTTGTTGATGCAACTGACGCACAACTCCTTGGCATACAACTGGTGGAATACAAGAAAATAAAAGAAGATGCAAGGATTGTGAAATGTGTGAATGAAATGCTGGAGGTTGAACTGGACAAACACTATCAAGATGATGAGGCCAAACTTGATGCTGGTTGTCTGAATGTATCAGTGGAGAAGGCTAAGGAAATAAGGTCAGAAGGGATTTTGAAAAGGACTGAATAACTAAAGAAGATTGTAAGCCAAGTATTGAATCCACCCAAGGTCAAAGGAAAGAAACATAAGACTAAGGCACTGACCCCAGAGATGCCAATCTAAGGACTTGGGTGGAACCTTCTGAACCAACCAATGATGACATTCGAGCAGCCACTCAGAAGCTAAGCACGAGCCATATCAAGCTGACAAATGAATCTGAGGCTCGAACGTATTTGCAAGATGTGCTTCGTCGAAGGCATAACAAGGGCAAGATTCAAGATGTGCAAGTTTCAATCAAGCCAGGTGCCAGACATTATGTGGTTAAGGTACAATACTTTGGTGGACCAACTCGAACGACTGAAAATCCTGATATTCATCAGTATGGTCATTCTGAACATGTGGAGATGTTGGATATTTTAGCCAAGAGGCAACACAACAACAAGTTTGAGAAAGGTTGGGAGTATATATTGATGAACCTGATCAAGTTCAAAGAAAATGTTGAAGAAAGATTGGGATTTGATCAAGAAGACAAGCAGCCGGTCTCATCAGTTGCTAAGAAAAGGAAAATTGGCGAAGGGCCACATTGTTAAATTTTCCTTTGTCTATCTACTTGTAATTTTATTTTACTTTCTTGTAACTGATGTAAAATTGTTGTACGAGTTGCCAGATTGTAACCCACAAGATAGATAGTGATAAAATCTAAAAACATCTAAAATTGAACCCAAGGCATTTGATGATCTATAAGAATGCATTGGAAAGTTAATAGGTTTTATCAAACTCAAGTATTTCAAACTTACACTTGTATAGAAACAAGTTTGAAAATACTTGACAATATTTCAGGACAATTAGGGGGAATTTGTTAGGTCCAGTTTTAGCTATAAACTGGAGCTCTCCAGCTGCATCTGGAGAGAATGAAGAATTGTCCGAAATATTAGAAGTCCAATTGCATTGTACAGTTTAAGCAACTGATGATATGTGGAGATCCATCTGTTTGATATGTGGAGATCCATCACTTTTGTTCAACCTCAAGATCCATCAAGCTCAAGAACCAAAGTCAAAGTCTCCCAAACTTCGTCGTCAAGGCTACTTTCAATATCAATTGAATTCTGTCGATAGATCATATGAGTTTGAGTTCAATCTTGACGATTTTAGAAGAATACTAAGACTTCCTGAAGCAACTTCAAATGGACATGCTATTGATACATACGAGAACCCTGATGTCCATCAGTATGGTCATTCAGAGCATGTGGAAATGTTGAGCTTGCTGGAGCGTAGGCAGTGAAAGAACAAGGTTGAAAAAGGCTGGGAATACGTATTGCAAAATCTGATCAAGTTCAAGGAAAATATTGAAGAAAGGTTAGGCCTTGATCTTGAAGACAAACAGCCAATTTCATCAGTTTTCAAAAGAAGGAAAACTGGCGAAGGGCCATCTATTTAAGTTTTTCTTCTATCTATCTGCTTGTAATTTTATTTACTTTGTTGTAACTTCATTGTAAAATTATGTATATACAAGTTGCCAGATTGTAATTCACAAGTCAGATAACTGATAAGATCTACAAATAATTAAAACTAAACCCAAGGCATTTGATGATCTATAAAAATGTGTTGGAAACTTAATAGGTTTTATCAAACTCAAGTATTTCAAACTTACACTTGTATACAAACAAGTTTGAAAATACTTGGTAATATTTCAGGACAATTAGGGGGAATTTGTTAGGTCCAGTTTTAGCTATAAACTGGAGCTCTCCAGCTGCATCTGGGGAGCATGAAAAATTGTCCGAAATATTAGAAGTCCAGTTGCATTGTACAGTTTAAGTAACTGATGACTTCCTCCAGTTGAGATCTGAAGACTTAAATCTGAAGACCTTCCAATTGAAGTTGAAGACAACAAATGGAAGAAAGGAAATGGCAATGGCAGCGAAGCCCAGTTGACATTTCACCAGATCAATCAACTGGAGATCCTTCAGTGTAAATGCCTTTACAAAGTTTTACACTGATTACGAGGAAGACCTTTTACACTACATCCTTTTAACCGGACAATAATCTTGTCTATGGATAAAAGTGCAAAGATGTAGAGTGGTTGAATAAAGTAACCTTTTGTCTTACTTTATTTAGCACACACAAAAGATTATATACTAATACTTTTGTGTGTTGTCAACCATATTTGTACTTCGAAGTTGAGATCCCAATGCTCATACTTCGACTATAAATAGAGGTCCTTGCCCAAGGATTTCAACAACTTTACAAACTCTTACATTCTGCAATATTTGTGAACTTGTGCAATATTCTCTCAATCGCAAAAAGGAACACTTCACAACTTTAAGTGTTTCATTGTTAGAAGAATTTCCAAGTATAGATCAATTGTATTTCATAGGTTGTTAGGATATTTACATCTTTGTATTATCTTGGTTCCGCAACAACCTTTATTTTATTTAACAATCAATAAATAAAATACGTTTGAAAAATACATATTGTCTCATCGATATAATTACTTGTCACTTATATCTATTGCTTTGTATTTACTTATTTACATTTGTCACCTTAATAAGTAAACCTCCAGATTACCTGGTACACAATCACTCTAAACTGGTCACGTACAGATTAAGTGATTGTGTTGCAAAGTACACTCACCATAGACATAGAGGTGTCTTCAGCACCCATCTAGTAATAGTTGGGACTTACATATCTGTTTGATATGTGGAGATCCATCAGTTTTGTTTGCTGCATTGATATCACTTGGTTATCAAGGTCCTTTAACCAAGACTAAAGAGTTCAAGTTGAAGAATCTACCGAAGATATGGTATTATGTATATTCCATCCTCAGCAACTGCTTAACTCCATATACAAGAGGGATGGACAACTTAACTCAGCCAATGCTTTATATCTTCTATGGTGTTGTTTTCAACAAACACTACGACATTGCTCAGCTTCTGTGGGACCAATTGGTTATCTTGGTTAATGGCAAAGTCTCAGCTCCTAAGAAGTATATTCCTTTCATAAGATTTCTTACAACAATGGTCTACAGTGCAGTTAGACATGATCGAAGCATCCCAAGACTTCGTAACAACACTCAAGTCTTCATCTATTACTACAAATATGTCAGAGATTCTGGAGTTGCTGATTATTCATTTTTGATTCCACCGTACTTGTTAGATTTGGTTTTTGATTATGATAATGATAAGATAGCTTATCTGGACTGGATTAGAACAGCTCTGGGACCGGAAAGCCTCCCGATTCCTACCCAAGCTGTACATAGGTCACCAAGTGAGGGGTCAAAGAGAAAAAGAAAAGAGAGTGAGGGTGAATCCAGTTCCAGTAAGTTAAAGAGAAGGAAATTGAAGGGTGAAATGTTTGTTTTAAAGTTGAGTAAGAAAGTGCATCAAAAGAAGAAGAAGGGGAGTTCATCGAAGAAACTCAAGAGAAAAGCTCTAGCTGAACCTTCTTCACCTACATCTTCTGAGGAGACAATTTCTGTGTCTGGGTCTCAAAGGCCAATTGAATCACCACCTCCTAAAACAACTACTTTGAGATCATCATCATCACCCAAAACACCATCTCCACAAAGACCGTCATCTCCATCTTCACCAAAATCACCTCAAATACCTCAAACACCTATTCATCAATCTTCGCCACTTCCAGAAATCATTTCTCCTGTACCACCAACAATGGAACAAACTCAACCTCAAACCGTTATATCACAAATTGATTCATCATCATCATTTCCTCGATCTCCTCCACCGACATATTTTCAAGGCCGAAAGAAATCAATTCCTGTAAACATTCGCAAAACATTCAAGAGATCTCGATTTGAATATGATCGATTTCAAACAACCGAACAAGAAGATGCAAACGATTCAAGTGTTGATGAATCAGATTCTGATGATGCAAATATGTTTGCAGATGATGTTATGGACATCCCGGAGGGACAAGGAGGAAATGAGGGAGGGGTTGAAAATACCAGAGAGGATGAGAGGTCAGGGCTAGGTGAAAGGCAAAAAGAAAACGTTGGCCTCCATTTAGTTACAAACATTTTTCAACGCCGGGTTCGCCCTAGGATAGAAGACGAGAGCTCCCAACTCTCGCATGGTCAAACCTCCGCAAGCCATTAGGAAGTCTCTCAACAGACTGATGTCTCATTTCTGCATGAGCAAAATCCACGTACTCCATTTCATTCTCCTTCAGAGTCTGTGAATGTTGAATCACAAGAGACACCTGCTCCTCTCTTGAACTTCATTTCTGCACGTGTGTCTAGTACCCCCCTTATGACACCAATTGTGATACCATTTGCACATCTACGTGATGCTGCCGGAACAAACATAGAGAGATTGGCTCTTGTGCCCTCTCGAGGATTGTTTGGAAGTCCTTCCATTGTTAACATCACGCCAGCTTTGAACGAAGGCGCCTTAGTAGCTAGAACAGTTGTGCGACAGTCTGAGTTCCTTCGAGCTCAATCTGTTGCGTCAGCTCTTCGTGCTTTAGGCATAACGGTAAGTCTAAGTGACTCCAGAGTTATTTACCTTCATTTCCCTAAGGATTCTGGTTGTGAAGCCGAATCATCAACTGTTGCTCATACTTTTGAACCAACAGGAAATCCTGAGACAGTAATGATGTCTTCGGGTCACTCAGTAGAATCACTTGAGACTACTGATGTGCCAGTTTCTGATATTCCATTACCAATTGTTGAAGGTATTGTCGAAGGACAAAGGAATGAGCTACTTGTTTCAAGAAACATTATCACCGGAAAACTTCCCGCTTCACAAACAAGTTCACCATCACCAAGACTACGCACTGGAGGTGCCTTACGTATTGGTTCATCTGTTATTACTCCAACTCCATCCCGAGTAACTCCAACACCCCCAGTTGTCTCAACTGTAACAACAACAGTCACTCCAACACAGCCAATCATTCCAACAACAACAACAACAACAACATCAACAACAATTCCACCAATTTCACAATTCCATTTCTTCTGATTCTGATGAATATTTAAGTGATTGCTCGCCGAAAAGAATTGCCACAAGTGGTTTGCCAACCGATACTCTCATTGTTGCACTCATGCATCAGTTGAGATCTGAAGAACCACATCTCACGTCTCACAAACGATCCATCTTTCAATCTCTGAAGAACCACATCTCATGTCATTTTCAGCTACTCAACAAGAAAATCAAGCTGAAAAAGAAGCTCTTCAGAAAAGAATCCAAGAACTTGACCAACAATGTCGACTGGCTAATATCTCAAGGAGTCGGGATGATCAAGATCCTGATGATCAACTCGAGGGGGAGAATATTCAAGATATTAGAGAGGGTCATGAAACACAAGATCAAAGTGGTCAAGAAAAAAATGTTCAAGAAGTAATTCAAGATCAAACCAACCAAAATCAGACTCAAGCTTCATCATCTCATGTTCTTGAATCAGATTCAGATGATTTACCTCCGCTTGTGAGACACATTTCACATTATTATTCAACAACATGAAGTTCTCACAAGTCAAGTGATCCTGATCAATTCTTACTTGGAGATGCTACTGATGATGAGTCTAGTGATTCTGATGACTTTGATGATGCTCCAACAAGTGAAGCTATTCCTAAATCTCAGCATACATCTCAAGAAGAATACGAAAAAGATATATTTGTAGAGATTGTGTATCATCTGAAAAACCCAGAGAATCTTGAGACTCCCGTTGAACTTAGACAAGGAGTTAGACATCCAAGGATCTCAAGAGATAAAATTTGGCGGATCAACGAGGCTTATTTTTCTGAGAATTATGAACAGATCTTGTATTTGAACATGAGACCTGAAGAGATTGTATGTAGAGCAAGATACCTTAAAGAAAGAGCTTTCCAAATATACTGCTCATCTGATGAAAGACTCAACATGACTTTGAACCGATTGAGAGCATTCTTTCTATTTAGACATCAAGGTCAAAGAGATGCTTACATGGAGTTGATGAATACAGAAAGTTCTGTGAGATCCGAATGGTAGCATCGGCAGTTTAAAATTCCAATCATCAAAGTTGTAGAGTTATTTGTTCCTCAAAAAGCACCTAACATGAGACTTGTTCGATTCAAGGTTCGACGTGCTGATGGTAATGTTTACATGGTGCAAGAAGAATCTTTTCATCATTTGATGATCTCCGACATCCTCTTCCTATACAATCAATATGCTTATTTGATCATCAAGACTCTTGATCAACTACAAGCCTATGAAGCATTGAAGAGCCACATTCAAGCATTGATCAGATTCTATGAGTTCAATGACTTTTAAATTGGTTTGGAGAGAAGAACTAGCAGGATTAACCTCACAAAACCAAATCAAAGAGCCGAAGGTTATGAGCTAGATTCATATTAGATTGGAGATCCAATTGAAGACTTGGATGGATTTGTCTTCATTAATCGACTCAAGAGAAAGATCTTCATTCGTGCTTCTGATTTTCCCAAATATGCAGATGGTACTTTGAACTATTACCTGTCCATTCTATGTGCAATTGATGAAGATTATGACAATGAAGAAGATGAAAACATCAAGTCTCAGAGAGCAGATCATATAAGACGTATAAGAGAAACACTTGAAATGCATCAAAGGATAAGAGATCTCATCATTGCAAGATCTCCCAAGCCAAAGGAAGGAATCATTCACACCAAGACAGGTTCATGGGTTCTTTGGAATCCTAGCCATGAACTTGGTCCTCATAACCTTCCTCCTGTGAATTTCCAAGACAATATAAGATTGCCGGATGAACGTCCTGAAGGTGACAATTGGCATTTCATTCTGAAGAAATATTGGAAAGACACATGGAACAGCTATAAGAAAAGAGTCTTCTGGAGTACCAAGATTGATAAGCCATCAACCTCGAATGCTACTCAAAGATACAAGAAAAAGAAGAACAAGCAAAGGCGAGCGATCAAAAGAAGAAGACAACAAAGGAAGTGATGATGGACAACCAAGCACTAAGGGGGAGAATGTTAGAATTATAAATAGTGCTTAGTTGTATTTCTTAACTTTGTATTTTTGTGTAACTATTGTAAGGTTAAGGGGGAGCTTTTGTAATTTGCTAGGAGTATATAAACCCCTCAATCCTACATTCAATATAACTTTTGGTGATCGAGCTGTAACATTAACACATTCTAAACTGAAATCATCTTTCCCTCTCACACTTTTCTCTCTCAACACACACACTAACACACACACAGACTGCCATTGATAATCACCGTTCTTCCGCATCAAAACATGAATTTAGCATCATTCTACATTCTAAAGCAGCTAGAGTTAGTAAGTTAGGTGCTACTGAAGCTAGTGGGTCAGGCTAGTGGATCGGGTATTGATGCTGGAGATAGAGGGAAGGCTACAACTATTGAACAAGATAGAGAGCCTTCGGTGCATTCAGATGATGAGTCCAGTAGTGATGGAGATGATGATCCTTACAGATCAGACGTGTTCATCAGAGTTGGATCTAAGCTGATTCTTAAATCTCTAGTAGTCAATTAAGGAAGAAGAAGAAGAGGAGAAACTGATGAGGACTGGGAACCAGAACAGCTACTGCTTAAGAAAAGTAAACATGTCAGGGCACAAGAGACTTCTGGTGTTACTGTTGGTCCAATTATCATTAGTCCAGAGACTACTCAGCCACAACCACAACCACGGACTGAAGAGGCTAGTCTAAGTCTTGCTGATTTGCAGAGACTGATGTCTGAGCAGAAAGAACAGCATGATAAGGCTATGAATGAGATGAAAAGCCTAATCAGGGATATGGCTGATGATTTGAAGGTTGTGAGTACCAGGAATAGAATTCTTGAAGACAAGATGGGCAAGATCGAAGAGGTAGTGTCCAAGATGTTTGATAAGTCTCTGGAGGTTGAAGGCAAGGTTGTCAAGATAGCAGATGGACTCAAGCAGGGAGTTAAGATTCCTGAGGAGAAGATGCATGAGCTATATGACAACTATGTCAAATGGTTAGCTGAGAGGGATAACACAGGTTGTAAGGGTGATGAGCTAGCTAAGGCAGGAAATAAGGATGATCAGAATGAAGATCCTGATGCTGCTCGAGTTACTCAAGAGCTAGGTGGAAGTTCTGTGATCAGAACATATAACAACCCTCAAATAAGATACAATGTTACTACCATTAGCTTAGTCTAGTCGAGCTAAGGTATATGTAATAAATGCTTTCAAATTGAATAAAAGTTTACTGGTTATTTTTCTAGTCAAAAATAATTGCAATGCATATACTATATAGTGTATATTACAATGTGACATTTTAAAATTTAGCTACTTGTAATTTTATTTCTAAAATAAACTCGATTAGCATGCTACAGGATTATAATTTATATGTTGGAAACATCAAATTAATAAACTTTTAATATAAATTAAAACACACTAGAAATTAATTAAGCTTGAGAAAGGTTGACATGAATAGGTGGACAAAAGCACCCTTCTTTTATTCTTTCAAAATATTGGCTGTGAAAAAGATTTAAATCACAAGCTGCTTGGTCACTTTCATATCTTCATTCTAGCATAGCTATGCTTGTTATCTTCTAAACCTACATCTAGACTGTCTTTATTCTTCACCAAAAATTGAACACATTGACACATATCACCATCCTCAAGTGTAACTTAACAGAAAGTATCACATCCCTTTTCCTTCTCGACTAAGTCTCCAACACATCACCTTCACCTTCTTGGCACCCTATAAATAAGCTCTCCATCTCTTTATTTGAACTCACCCTCAAATCTTTCTCATCTTCCAGTTCTAAAAGCATTTTTCTAAGGTATCAATATTAAATTTCTAAGGAGGAATTGCTGGAAATATAATAGAGTTAACAAGCTGACGGGTCGACATTTTGTTCAAAATCATTTCGGGGTTCATTTCGAGTCTATAGCAGAAACATTCGGGTTTATTTCGGGGTCTATTCGGGTTTATTCTGGGTTGTTTCAAGGTTTCTTTGTGTTCGTTTCAAGTTTCGTTAAAAAACTGTACCATCCGTTGGAGGTATATCTCATCGACCTGTTTGATTTACTATCTTATATTTTGTCTAGTTGCCATATTTAGGATAAATATAGAAACACATACAAGTGCTATCTTAGACATGCTCCTCAAGAAGTATATGTGATCAAATTTTAATAATTGCCATGAGTAGTTATTTGTCAAAATCATGCTTAAAAGAAGAAATTGTGAAGTTCACAAATACTTGTTTTTGCTCTCTGCGTAAACATGGAGTTTAGGAGAATGGAAATTTGGGTTTTTGAAGCATGTTCATTAAAGTACATTTATTCAGATTGAATACCATAAAGCTTTCTATAAATTTATTACTATTATATTAGACTACATATGGCCTCTTTTTAGTTTTTAAAAGATCTTACAAGTTGATAAAATATATATTTTTTATGGACAATATTAATATTTATGTTCAAAATTTACGTATAATACAAATCTTTAAAGAAATGAATTTTGCAAATCTCAATTTGATCAAACCCATATTTAAAAGCTACACAATTTTATAAAAGTGGTGTGTGCCCAGTCATGCTTCTAAATGTAGGTTTGTATATTCGACTTATAGAATGGATGGAATTTATAAAAAATAAAGATACTAGCATGTTAGAAATAATCTTAATAAAATTCTATTGTAGACTGCCACACGTTTGAAAGTCATTCTGTGTCATAACTAATACAAGCAACATGACAAATTTATCATATTATACTATTAAATTGTAAATCATTTTTACTTGATTTAGGATGTGCTAGAAACACTTTACAAGGCTAACTTTTGGTCGTTATTATACTCTATGGGGATAAGGTGAGTTCATGGATTCCTTTTAAACTAGTTTGGGATGAGAATACACTGCTCAAAAGTACTTTAATAGTTATGTATGGCTATGTAACAATCACTCATGAAATCCCCTTGGTAACTTGATGTCGTGAAACCATCGCGCGAATATTATGGATAGTACTATCGGGGTTGACACCCCGCCCGGGCTAGTCATGCTAGTTGGGAAAACGGGCATATAATATTTGAACTAGTGTTAGAGTGAAACACTACTTAAGGGGAAACAATATGTTAAGGCATCGACACTCAAGGCATAGCATGCAAAACTATTGTTCTATTATCTATTATATATTTTAATTAAAAATCTTGTATATAGTAAACATATGAACTCACCAACATTATTGCTGACATATTTTAGCGTGTATTCCCAGGAAACTAAGGTACATCAACAGGAGCATACTCTAAGGGTCACATTCGCACATATGGAGATTTTCATGTATCATATTTACTTTGTTTAGGGAATCTCTTGCAATAATTGTAAACTCATTGTAATAACTTTGTATTGAAGAAAAGAAGTTTTTTTTAAATAAAAACGTCCCATTTAGAGGTCGTTTGTTATAAATTGTTATTATGATCTCAATAAGTCGCACCACGAGATTGGGGTGTGACAGAATAGAGACTCAGTAAGAGTCTATCCAGGCTAGTTATGTTGGCAAGGCTACCTCAGAAGCTCTACAAGCTCAAAGAATAGCTCTTTACAGAGATAAACAGGATAATTGAGCTTGAGGCGCCTTAAGTTAAATCAACCTGAAGTTATTATTCTCAAATGAAGCAGAAGAAGTAGATTGATGACAAAGACAAGACGAAGACATTTATTTTAACGTGTAGAAGCTATTGCCAAGGAGGAGTCTGTAAGTGCACGTCTATGTCAATAGCAGTCTAGATTGTTTGAGCTTATATTGTAATATGTCTTTGTCATGTGATTGTCATTAATGAACTTTGTATTATGCATAGAATACTAGATTAAGTTTAAGTATCAAATGTGTAATAATATTCTGCTATGTAATACGACCTCGTAATTGCAGGGTCAATTACGAGGCAACATATAGAAAATACGACCTCGTATTTGAAGGGAGAAATACAAGGTTAGAGCATGAATACAACCTCGTATTTGGGTCGAGCTGGGCCAGAAATACGAGGTGGGCATGCTGAAGCCTGGTCGTGAGTTTTCCTATAAATACCAAAACCCTAACAGAGATTACGGTCGAACATTTGTTGAATTATCAAGCATATCTGTGCAGGTTAATAGGTCAAAGGTCATTCCGCTAGCCTGAAGAAGACCTGCGAGGTGGCAGATGATCTAGGGGCTTTCGTTGTGAATCACCACATCATAGAGAGGGATTCCGCACCTCTGGGTAACGGCATCAAACTATTAACGATCCACGTCAAGTGGACTTACAGACCTGTAGACATAATCCGGATGTGTAGAGTTCACAAAACCTTCTGGTTGTTCAACAAAGACCTCTTCTTTGAGAACTCCGTTTAAAAATGTTGTTTTGACATCCATTTGATATACAGTAAAGTTCTTGTAAGCAGCATAGGCAAGAAACATACGTATTGCTTCAATTCGTGCAACAGGTGCAAACGTCTCATCATAATCTATGCCATCTTGTTGACAATATCCCTTTGCAACCAAACGTGCTTTCTTTCGTACAACAACTCCGTTTTCATCCTTTTTGTTCTTGAAGATCCACTTGGTTTTAATTGGGTCTTTGTTGTTATAAGGATTCGGAACCAATCTCCACACTTGAAGCCTCTCAAATTGATTGAGTTCTTCCTGCATAGCTTTCACCCAATCTGGACTACTAAGTGCTCCATTCACTGTTTTTTGGTTCAAGACTCAGGAAGTTCACAAACAGACATTCGTTCACGGATGCAGATCTTGTCTGTATTCCTGAATCTGGATTGCTAATTATCTGAGAAATCGGATGAGATCTAGTCCATTTGGTTGAGTGAGGAAGAGGTTCTTGTGGATCATTCAACTCTTCAGTATCAATGAACGTCGGAGTATGTTGTGCAGTTACTTGCTCAAATGAAGTTGCAGTGGTTTAGCAAAGTCTTCAGAGTTATCAACTTCAGGATTAGAAGCTGGATATGTCACTTGAGAAATATGAGTATGTGGACCTTGTAACTCAAAAGTGGCAGTATGAAGAGGAGAATCAAATGATGGAGATGATATATCTGAAGTGAGCGATGGTGATGACTCATCGTCTCTATTTGGTGTTGAAGCAGTATTCATGGTACTGGAAACTCTATTTGTATCTAAACCGTGTTCAGACATTCTTGGATGATCATGGTAAAATTCTTCAAACAAAATATCCAAATCCTCTGTGGTTGGAGTACTGAATTGAGATTTGACCGTTAAAGCGGTTGTTGTTGCAGAAGCTTATGGTCGATTAAGTTCGGCTCTTGAACTGTTTTGTTCAAGAACCATACCAGAGAGTTCATCAAATCGAACATTCATACTCTCAACTATCTTCTTCGTCCGACGATTGTAGACACGATATGCAATCGATTCTCTTGAATAACCAATAAAGTATGCCTCATCACCTTTTGGTTCAAACCTTCCCAAATTATCTCGATCATTGAGAACATAACACATCCAAAAACGTGTAAGAAGTTCACATTGGGTTTTCTTTTATTGATCACCTCATATGGAGTTTTATCAAATCTCTTGTTGATAATGGATCTGTTCTGAGTAAAACAAGTAGTAGCTACAACTTCAGCCCAGAGATTTGGAGGCAGCTTTGAATAGGCAAGCATTGTTTTAGCTGCTTCAACAAGAGTTCGATTTCGACGTTCAACTACTCCATTTTGTTGAGGTGTACTTGTGGCAGAGAATTGATGAGTAATGCCTAATGATTTAAAGAAAGAATCAATTGTTGAATTCTTGAATTTTGTGCCATTGTCTGAACGAACAATTCGAACTGAGGATTGAAGATTGACTTGGGTTTGTTTGATGAAATCAATAATTTCTTTTCGAGCATCACTTTTGGCATGAAGAAAGAAGACCCAAGTGTAACAAGAAAAATCATCAACATTCACAAGAATGTATCTCTTTCCATGAATGCTTTTAACTTTCATTGGTCCACACAAATCCATATGCAAAAGATGCAAAGCACCTTCGGTACTCAGATGTTTCTTTGGTTTGTGAGATGCCTTCTTCATCTGGCCAATAGCACAAGCCGGACAAACATGTTCATATTCATACTTGTAATCAGGAAGACCTTCAACAAGCTGTTTATCCACTAAAGCATTAATAGTTTAAAAGTTAAGATGGGACAGACGACGATGCCATAGCCAAGAATTTTGTGCAGAGGCTTTTAAGAGAAGACAAATATCAGAAGCCAGATTTGAAACATTATTCAGATCAATGGTGAACAAATTATTGTCCCTTGTTCCAGTGAGAATAGCTACCTCCTCTGCGGTTTGAACTTTGCAATCGTATCTTTTGAAAAACACTTGAAGATCATTGTGACAGAACTGTACAACACTAAAAAGATTGTGACCTAATCCTTCAACATAGGAAACTCTCTTGATAGTAATTCCATTCTTGACAATATCCCAAGAACCAAGAATAGGGGCAATATGATCATTTCCAAATCTGTCTGTTCTTATAAACTTCTCAACAAAATTGGTGATCTAGTCATGTGACGAGAACATCCCAAGTCAACATACCATACACAAATTAGATATTCCTGCAAAGACAAGTTATGGTGTTAAGGTACCAACATATACTGGGTCCTTGCGGGTGAGAGAGATAAAATGCAAATACACATATGCATAAACAAAACAAACAAGAGCACACAAACATGAATTTATTCAAAGATAACAAAAAGAACACACATACTTTGTTTAAATATGACATACGAATTACATGTTTAAACAAAAAACACAGATTAAACACAAGTTTTGATACAAGCGGGAGTAGTTCTAGATGTATTAGTACTATCTATTGATTTTGATCTACGAACAATCCACACTTGTTTGATTTGAGTTGAAATGCCATCAAGCTTGATTTTTCTAGAAGCATGTAAAAATCTATCTTTAGGAATCCATTTACTGCTACTAGTTAAGCACACATCACCTGAAACACGAACATTCTTTAAATTAGAAAACAATTTTGTCTTTGAGTTCTTGTCTTGATTCTTCTTGATGGTTTCATTACTCATTTGACCTTTCTTAATATTATTAGGTGACAACCAACCATACTGATCTTTATATTTAGTAATCCCTGAGGTTGTGTCTCTAACTACCTTTAAAGTGTACTTAGAGGTCATCTGAGACTTCCTAGGAATACTAGATGTTGTATGAGTCTTCTGTTGTGTGTTACCTAATAATTCACTCTGCACCTTTTTTGAATTCTTGTGGAGTTTTACTTCTTTTGGTGACTTAATTTTAGTTTTAACTTTAGTCGGTTTTGAGTCACCAAAAGTCTTGAATGCATGAGAAGCTTTTGTGAATTTTGGTCTTGTCTTCTTACCTTCTTGGGTATCTACTGAAGAGTATGATTTTGGATTCTTTATCTCAGCAAATTCAAGTTTGTTTCCCTTTTTCTCAAAGATTTTTTCAAAGTCAGGATTAAATTTATGATTTTTATTCATAAAATCATTGAAAAGTTGAGATTCTGTTTCCAATTTCACACTCGATTCAGTCACATTTGTTTGACATGAACTTTGCTTGAATGATTGTCATGCTTTTTTTTTGTCCAAAAATAATTGAAGTTTCAATTTTGTCAAAGTTAATTCCACTTTGACTTTATTAAGTTCCTCAACCACTTTTATTCGTTGGTCCTTTTCCTTTTCAAACTTTTTGATTGCATCATCAAATTCATTCAAGTAAGTTTGAGTGTCTTCTGAAAACTTAGGAATTGATGTGTCAAAATAAATATCATTTGGAATAACAGAAACATCATCATATTCATCTTGAGTACATTCAGTTTGAACAAAAAACATGCACAACTTTAAGATCAGTTTGTACAAATGCATTCAAAATTTCACAAATTGAACAAGTAGACTGATTTGAAGTTTTAATGTTTTTAGAATTGGTTTGCTCAGTTTCTTTCACAATTTCACATATAGAGCACCCTGGTTGGTCACAAATTGGGGAATTTGTCTTTATTCGGTTTCTTTTGTTATCAAAGTGATTTTGAGCCTTCAAAGTTTCTATGAGTGTTGTTTTTCATGAAGAGACTTTTTCAAATCATCAATTTCTTTTTCCAAAACACTTTGAGGTGTATAAGGTCTGACATTTTCAGGTTTTGGAAATGAAGTTGAATCATCCAAAGGTTTTTCCCTAAAACACTCAAGTATTTCAGGAACCTCTACCTAATGATTATCTTTATTGCTTTGACACACAAGGTGAGTTAAAAAATCAAATGACTCATCAATTAATTCATAATTGAAGTAAACATTTGCACCCTTCTTTAGAAAATCATCTGCCTCAACATCACCATGACTTGGTCTCACAAATTGATCAGTCATCCCACTTTTCATATGAGATTCTTTATACAGGGAATGAACCTCTTCTTGAGCTTTAAGCAAATGTTCTGGATTGACATACCCTAACCCTGAGTTGAATTGATTTTTTGAATTTCTTGGCCTATTCAAATAGATTTGTTGATAAGTTCGATTAATCTTGTACAACTTTTCTTGATAAAAATCTATTTCAGTTTTGAGTTCCTCATTTTTCTTTTCAAGTTGTTGATAAAGAGAATCTTTTATACAACAATCATATTTTAGATTAGAAATTTTATCCTCTATTTCTTTCAAACCAGGGGTAGACTCATTCAATTTGACATTTAATGACTCTATGTCCTCAACCAAAGCATTTGCTCAAAGCATCTCATTTGTTTTCTCGACTTCCAATTGTTTTATGATCTTGTTTAATTCAAGAACTTTGGTTTCAAGTTCTTGTTTCTCAAGATGAAGCTTGGAACTTGGAGTAAAAGTAACTGCAGCTTTTTCAGATTTCAAATTGTCAAATTCTTTTTGAAGAAGATCAAACTTAAGTTTAAAATTGAGTAAAATTTGGTCTTTTTTCTTTCAAATCGTTGTTTATTTTTGAAATCTCTTTGCTTTTCTTTTTACCTTCTTGAATAGCTGCTTCACTTTTATCCATGTAAAATCCTAAAAGTTTCTTAGGAATTGTGATTACCTCATCATTCTCTTCAGTAGAATCTGTAACATCATCATGAAGCTCCTTTGACTTCTTGATCTTCGTCATGAAGCACACATTTGCTGCAAGTTCATCTGTTTCATCATCACTTTCCACTTGTTTTGCCAACATGAGCTTGTACTTGTAGTACTCTGAATTTTTCTGACGAGGTTTGGTGCAATCTGTGGCAATATGACCAAGAATCCCACAACTATAGCACTTTCTATCCACATTCTTCTTTTCCAAGACTTTCCTTTCAAACTTTTTCTCATTTTCAAACTTCTTTTCCACAGCTGACTCCTTGTAGGTCTCAAACTTTGGAACATTTGCATTTTTGGCATATGATGAAACCGAGGAAGACCAAAGCTGATTGTTGGTAGGTTTCTTCTTAAAGAATTTCTTCTTGAAAGCCTTTGTGAAGTAAGCTAATTCTTTGTACATCTAAAGGTCCTTTTCATCTAGTTCAGGATCACTTACATCACTTAACTCCGAATCAGTTTCAAGTTCAATTCTACTTTTCCTTGAACCTTTTGAAGACTCCCTTTCAACTACAACAGCCAGTGGATCAGAATGAACACTTTCAGCTTTCATATTTTGAGTCTTTAGAACTTGATCAGTGTTCAATGTCAATTTTTCAAACAAAGTGTGAATCGTCATGTTCCCAAAGTCTGCTTGTTGGTTCAGCTGAGTCCCATAAACTTGCCACTCTTCTTCAAGGTTTTTGATGAACTTGATGTTCAACTCCATGTTTGTTCTTTTCACATAATTCTTCCTCAATTCATTGATGATATTGCAAAAACTGATGTAGACATCATTGAGAGGTTCTCCTTTTTGTTGTTTGAATGTCTCATACATGTTCAAAACAGTTGACAACCTTATGGTGTTTGAAACATCAGAACCTTCCATTTGTTTTTCAACCTCATCCCAAAAATCCTTTCCAGTTTCATATGAGTCAACATTGCAATATATATCATCTGGAAGTGCTTGATAAAGATAAGCAATGGACATTTGATCAGCCTCCATACGATTTTTCTGTTCAGCATTCCTGCTTTCTTCCGGTAGAGGTTCATTATTCACTGGGTTTTCGGGAATCTCAGGGCCATCTTTCAAAGATTTTATGATGTTCTTTGCATTCTTTTGTCGATCAATCCAATTCAGAAATCTTTTCTTCCATAGAGGGTAAGATCCTCTAAACAACACAAGAGGTCTTCCATCTGAACCTAAAGCCAAAGCCTCTCTTGAAGACATGGTAAAAGATAAAAGATTTGAGAAATTACAGAAAAATTAGAAGATTTTGGATCTGGATTTCTGAAGAATGCCGAGCTCAGACTTCGGCAAATAGAACAAGATGTTCTTGACAAATTTGATTTGTGAAGAATGTCGAGCTAAAATCTCGGTATACAGACTAAGTCTCTTTCTAGTATATTGATCAATGTCAATTTTAACTAAGTACCGAGCTTATACTTCGGCAAATAGTACAATCACTAACACAAATCACCAATACTTAACTAGTGTATTCAACTTCTCTTGTTTACTGAGATGATATCTTTGCAAACTGAACAAGTCGTTCCAATACTTAACCAGGAAATCAAAGAGATATAAACACAATTATTTGCCGAGTTAATAACTCTGCAAATAAAACAATTTCTCCACACTTTGTTTAACTTTTGTATACTTGTAATTGCCGAGCAACGAGCTCTGCAAAGAGAACAATTCTAAATCAACAACCTCTGCAAACACTAGAGATCACAAAACGACAAAGTAGTCCATTTGCAGTCGTCTTTTTCGTCCAGTAACACTTAAATGCCAAGCTCACTGAAAATCTCCATTTTCTCCTTAATTTTTGAGAATAAAGCTCCAAATTTGTACCAATTTGTTCAGAATACAAGTGCGAACAAATCCTCAAACAAAGTAATATCAAAAATCTAACAGAATTCAAACCCACTGATCAATGCTTTTGCTGAGCCTAGATGAAATTGAATCTTCTATGGGACTGAACTCTAATTTTGATACAGAATGATTATAATCAAAATCCTAGACGATCGGTGAACAAATTTTGAAGAAAAACACACTGATTATGTAAGTCCCAACTATTACTAGATGGGTGCTGAAGACACCTCTATGTCGATGGTGAGTGAACTTTGCAACACGATCAATTAATCTGGATGTGACCAGTTTGGATTGATCGTGTACCAGGTTAACTGGAATTAAGTATTAAGGTGACAGAATAATAATACATGCAATAATATAAATGATGAGTGTATAAACTGGTGAGACAATATGTAATTTTCAAGTGTATTTTATTTATTACTTGTTTAAATAAAATACAAGGTTGTTGCGGAACCAAGATAATACAAGAATGTAAATATCCTAACAACCCATGAATTACAATTGATCTAAACTTGGAAATTCTCCTAAACAATCGAAACACTTAGAGTTGTGAAATGTTCCTTTTTGCGATTGAGAGAATATTGCACAAGTTCACCAATATTGCAGAATATATGTATTTGCAAAGTTGTTGAAAATGCTTGTGCAAGGACCTCTATTTATAGTCGAAGATTGAGCATGGGGATCTCAACTTCGACGTACAAAAATGGTTGACAGCACACAAAAGTATTGTTTAAATAATCCTTTGTGTGTGTTAAATAAAGTAAGACAAAAGGTTACTTTATTCAACCACTCTACATCTTTGTACCTTTATCCAAAGACAATATCATTGTCCGGTTAAAAGGATGTAGAGTAAAAAGGTCCTCCTCGTAATTAGTGTAAAGCTTTGTAAGAGCATTTACACTGGAGGATTCTCCAGTTGATTGATCTGGTAGATTGTCAACTGGGCTTCGCTGCCATTGCCAATCTCTATCTTCCATTTGTTGTCTTTGACTTCAACTGGAAGATTCTTCAGATTCTAGTCTTCTGATCTCAACTGGAGGAAGTCATTAGTTGTTGAACCTGTACAACGCAATTGGACTTCTAATATTTCGGACAATTCCTCATGCTCTCCAGATGTCACTGGAGAGCTCCAGTTTAGCTTAAACTGGACCTAACAAATTCCCCCTAATTGTCCTGAAATATTGTCAAGTGATTTCAAACTTGTTTCTATACAAGTTTAAGTTTGAAGTACTTGTGTTTGATAAAACCTATTGAGTTTCCAAGACATTTTTATAGATCATCAAATGTCTTGGATTTTGTTTTAAAAGCTTGTAGATCCTATCAGATATCTTACTTGTGAGTTACAATCTAGCAACTTGTATATACACATAATTTACAAATAAGTTACAAGAAAGTATACAAAATTACATGCAGATAGATAGAAAGAAAACTTAAACAGATGGCCCTTCGCCAGTTTTCCTTCTTTTTGAGACTGATGAAATTGGCTGAGTATCCTCAGGATCAAGGCCTAATCTTTCTTCAATGTTTTCCTTGAACTTGATAAGATTTTGCAATACGTACTCCCAGCCTCTTTCAACTTTATTCTTCCTCTGTCTCCCCTCCAGCAACCTCAACATTTCAACATGTTCGGAATGACCATACTGATGGACATCCGGGTTCTCAGTTGTCCTTTTAGGCCCACCAAAGTATTGTACCTTAACAACAAAATGCTTGGCACCAGGCTTGATTGAAACCTTAACATCAGTAATCCTGCCTCTATTGTGCCTTCGACGCTGTACATCTGACAAATATGTGCGAGCTTCAGATTCATTTGTCAGTTTGATTTTGCTCGTGCTCAGCTTTTGTGTAGCAGCTCGAATATCATCAGTTGTGGGTTCAGATGGTTCTACCCAAGTCCTCAGATTTGCATCTCTTGGCAAGGTTTTTTGTTTTCTCCCTTTGGACTTGGGTGGATTCAATACTTTGGTGACCGCCTTCTTTACCTGCTCAGTCCTCTTGAGAATCCTTTCAGACCTAATCTCTCTGGCCTTTTCCACCGATACATTCAAACACTTAGCATCGAGTTCAGCCTCATCATCCTGGTAGTGTTTGTCCAGTTCAACTTCAAGCATCTCCTTTAGTGCATTGACTATTCTTGGATCTTCTTTGATCTTCTTGTATTCAACAAGTGTCAAGCCAAGGAGTTGAGCATCAGTGATATCAACAAGAGGGGTTGGAAGATTTCTTCTTGATTTGAATTGGTTCACCTTCATTTGTTTCTTCCTTTCCTTGACCAGGTATCCCACTCTTGCTAACTTCTGACTCTCGCTTTCAGTAACTGGAGGCAACAAATCGACATTGCCAGTTTCCAACATTGGTGCATCGGTGGCCGGTTCCATAGATTCATCAGCAATGGCCTTTCCCTTATCAACACTCCCTACCACCACATCATCAAACACCTCAAACCCTTGCTTACCAGCCTCAGTACTGGTAGCCACCACAATCTCCTTCCCTTTACTTGAAGTCTTCACAAGAGTGTGAGGGGCATGTACCGACTTTTCCCCCTTGGCAGCATCTAGTCCCTGCCTGATGGCTTCAAAATCGGCATGACTAGAGGGCAGGCGATCTAGAGGCTGCCATGATTGCATTGTCTTGCACTCTTTAAAGACTCCACAAAGCATGCGAACTGTCCTCCAAAGATGATTGATCTCTTGAGACTGAGTCATTACATTTCCAGTTGCAGGGACTTCCTTAACACTTTCAGTCACACCCTCCCTTCCTTTGCCAACTTCAGTGGTCAGATCCGATATGGTAGTTGAGTGTTCAGAGACCTTGCTGGCCAGTGTATCCAGACTGTACCTCAACCGATCAATCTCAGATGTAATAGGAGTGAGATCGACCTGGGGCGCTGCAATCTTGGTGATCTCAGACATCACCTTTTCAATCAAGTTGTTTTCACTAGCAGCCAAAGTTTCTTCGATCTTGTGACCCACTGAAGAGGCCAACTGGTGTCCAAGCGCTGTCACATCTAGGCCAGGTTTGTTACATAAATCTAGCACCTGCCTTTCAAGATTCTTAATATCAACCTCTGAAGATCTAACAGTACTGTTCAGCAGGTTGGATATTGAAGATGTGACTCCAGATTGAGTCAGTGCGAACGCCTCCCTTAAAGATGTTGCCAGTTGATTGGAGGATTCCACTAACTCGTTCAACTTGCCAAACACCAAGTCCTCATTGGCAGAGAACTTGTTGATCCCAGGTCAACCACTTTAATATTTTGCAAGTGATCCTTGTGGTACCTGGAGAGGGACTTGGTGTTCCTATCAAGTGTCTTTTGAATCTCTTCCACCCTCGCGAGAAGGTTCGAGAGATCGGCTTGGAAAGACACGAATTGGCTGTCCAATGACGGAGGAGAAGATGTCACTGGACCAGCCGAAAAAGCTACAGGTGCAACTGGACGAGGTATGACAATATTTGGTTCTCCAGTTGCAGTAGCATCAGTTGATAGAAGAGGAGGGATTGTAGAAATGAAGGGAAGAGATTCAATGTGTCGTTCATGCTGAGCAAGCTCAGGTGTGAACGACGGCGACGGTGGGGTTAGGATGTGTCTATTTCTAGGCACACCCATAGAAGAAAGTGGTTGGTTAGAGGTGAAAATTGGAGGTATTTCTAAGCTTTGTACAATAGTAGGGGAAACTGAAACATGTGGTTCTTGGGGTTGACCAAGGAGAGAAGGGAGCTGATCAAGTACAGTTGCATCAGCCATCTCCTGGTCAGATTCTGTCTCAGATGAGTCCGAAGACTCAAGCTGAAACACACCCTCATTTATGCCAAGATCCATAAATGTTGGGGGTGGCTGAACTAGATGTTCAGACTCCTGATGACCAGTTTGAGTTGCCTCAATGGTATCATCAGTTTGAGGATCTGTTGCCGAAGCATCTTCTCCCTGGATAGAGGTGACTGGTGCCTCAACCACAACTGCTCTATCCTCAGTTGCAATATCACCGGCAGCGGCTTCAAAGACCACTATCACAGATTGTGATTGGTCAGGTGCAGCAAGTCCAGATCTTGATCTCCTGCTTTTAGAGGATTTTCCTGCTTCTGCCACAGTTATGACTTCAGTAGACGAACCGGTGGGTCCCTCATTATTTTGAGGCCCGCCCAGTTGCCTTTCTGATTCACCAGATTGTGGTGCATCAGTTTTAGAGAATGCAAAAATCATTCTCGGGGACATCTGGACTTCATCAGAAGTGGACACCAGGTTGTCCAGATTCCTCAACAGTTCTGGCACAGAGAACAAGGATTGTGTGTTGTTGTACTCTTCCTTGCCCAGAATCTGAATGAAACAAAGGGACAGGAATCTTGAAAAGGGGACACAAGGACCCCTGTTGCCCTTCAGCTTGAACACCAGGCTTCTGAACAGAATACCTGCAAAATCCACCCTCAGTCCATTCCAGAGGCAGTAAGCCATCTCTGCCTGGAAGGAGTTTATCTGGTCCAATCCACCAGAACTCCCTCCCAAACTTTCCATCAAGTGGACCATAAAGAACTTCCAGGATGGTGAAAGCCCTTTCATTGTAATGGACCCCTTGGTCTTCAAAACATCCCCCTTCACCATCTCCTTATTCCCCATATCAAGGAAGACCTGGCGGAAATTAATATTGGAGGAAATCACCACTGGATTTTCATTTTGTCTCCAGTAATTGAGGTTAAGGGCTTCCCTCAATGTTTCAGTGGTGATGGTACACGGGACTGACCCATCCTTTAGAGAAAAGGAGATGGATGAGCAGTCCTCAGAAAGAGAGGCAGTGTACCAGAATTCACACAAGTAGTCATGAAATAGCTTGTGTGGATTCAAAGAGAAGGCATCGCTGAGGGGAGAAATCCGAAGAAAGGATTGGATTCTCCCTATAAGTGAGTCAGCGGCCTGGAGCCCTTGAAGAGATGCCATTGGATTATTCGGATTTAATTTAATAAGTTTAGAACTTATGGGAGCACCAGTGGCACGAATAACGTTTTGTGATGGAATGTACTCAGCAGTGAGTAGATTCACATCACGAGATTGAGATGAAGAAGAAGAAGATTTAGGAGCCATTTGTGAATTTTGATTTAGGGTTTTGGACTTAAAGAAGAAAGAGAGAAAAGGATCTCGAATTGTGAATGATTGAAAGAGTAAATGAAGGAATTTTGAGAGAAGTAAATGAGACGGAAAATTGGTGGGGGTATATATAGGCAGTAAAATATTGCCAAAATATATACGAAAGGATATTTTAGTCTCCAAAAATTTGAAATAATTTGTAAAAAGTTATTTTCCAAAATTTTGAGAATTCAAAAATATGTAATACTTCCCATCAAGCATTTAATGCTACGACGGCTGGTATTCCCACTCTCCCACTAACTTCACCAATACCCATAAAAGTGCAGTACATTTCAGCAAAAGTCTTGACACGTAAGACATGTCAGGTGACGTTCGTGAGTGCGAGGTTAGCACTCGAGTAACATCACGTGTCACAAGTATCCACCAAGTAAAACACAACGTTATGAAGTCTGGCTGACCACCATTTTGAGACAAGACCAAACTGGCAACCAAAAGAAAAATTTAGATGCCAGTTTCAACTGCTGACCTTCAGTTGTATTTTTCAATAATTTATTTGAAAAATATTTTGAGTCTTTTTTTTTCCCTAAAAATGTGATCTATTTGATCAGTGACTAGTCTTTGAGTACATCAAGGCGTTCAATCTCCAACCAATCAAGGATCACCTGGACCATCCTCAACTGAAGGGCCTCTTCAGTTTAATGAGGATTTAACATACCCAGTTCACTGATGAGATGTTTAAAAGTCTTTTCATCAAGAGGTTTTGTAAAAACATCAGCTAACTGTTTATCAGTGGGGATGAAATGTATTTCAATATCTCCTTTCATAACATGATCACGAATGAAGTGATACCTGATATCAATATGCTTTGTCTTTGAGTGCATCACTGGGTTGTGAGATATAGCAATAGCACTGGTGTTGTCACAAAAGATTGGGGTTCTTGTGAATTTCATGCCATAATCAAGTAACTGGTTTTTGATCCAGAGAATCTGGGCACAGCAACTGGCCGCAGAAATGTATTCTGCCTCAGCAGTAGACATTGAGACCGAAGTCTGCTTCTTACTGGTCCAACTCACCAGTTTTCCCCCTAGGAAATGGCATCCACCAGTTGTGGATTTTCTATCAATCTTACAACCTGCATGATCTGAATCTGAATAACCCATTAGATCTAACCCTGAGCCTTTGGGATACCAAAGACCAAGGCTAGGGCACCCTTTCAGGTACCTGAAAATGCGTTTAACAGCATGCAAGTGTGATTCTTTTGGATTTGCCTGAAATCTGGCACATAAACATGTTGCAAACATTATATCTGGTCGACTGGCAGTTAAATACATCAGTGAACCAACCATTCCACGATATTCTTTTTGATCCACTGGTTTTCCATTTGGGTCAGAGTCCAAATTTAATGGAGCTGAAATAGGTGTGGTTTTTGATGGGACTGAATCAAATTTGTATTTTCTCAACAAATCTCTGACATATTTTTCTTGGTTAATAAAAATACCATCCATGGTTTGTTTGATTTGTAAACCTAAGAAAAATGTTAATTCACCCATTAAACTCATCTCATATTCTTGAGACATAATTTTCGAAAACCTTTTACACATTCTATCATCAGTTGACCCAAATATAATATCATCAACATAAATTTGTACCAACAAGATATTGCCTTTTTCTTTCAGAATGAACAAGGTATTATCTATTGCACCTCTTTGAAAACCATTTTTGAGAAGATGTTTAGTTAGAGTATCATACCAGGCTCTTGGGGCTTGTCGAAGACCATATAAAGCTTTGTTTAGTCTATATACCCAATGTGGATGCTTATCATTTATGAAGCCTGGAGTCTACGTAACATACACTTCTTCTTCCAATGTGCCATTCAGAAACGCACTTTTTACATCCATCTGGAAAACCTTGAATTGCAAGTGAGCAGCATAAGCCAGGAAAATTCTGATGGCTTCAAGTCTTGCAACTGGAGCAAAAGTTTCATCGAAATCAACACCTTCTGCTTGACAATAACCCTTGGCAACTAATCTAGCTTTGTTCCTGATAACGTTGCCATCTTCATCCATCTTGTTCCGGTAGACCCACCTCGTTCCAATGGGTTCTCTCTTTAACCCTGGAGGACAAGGAACAAGCTCCCAAACGTTGTTCCTTTCGAACTGGTTGAGTTCTTCTTCGCAACTGACACACTTTCTTGGTATACTTGAGCTCAATTCGCTTGATGAGAGAGATAATTTCACCAAATGCATCACTCTTTGATCTGATAAATATCACCCAACAAAATCTGGTGTATTCATCGACCACAACTAAAGTGTATCTCTTACCAGCTTTAGTTTGAACATTCACTGGACCAAAAAGATCCATATGAAGCATGTGAAGAGGTTCAGTGATGCTGAAATTCTGCCTGGTCTTAAAACTGGCTCTTTTCTTTTTGCCCATTTCACACCCTGGACATGGCTTCTCCTTTTTAAAGGAAAACAGGGGTATCCCATCAACCAGTTGCTTTCTTGACAACTTATTAATATTTTTGAAGTTAAGATGGGATAATCGTTTATGCCACAGCCAGTTGGTGTCCTCATCAGCCTTGACATAGAAACAATGCTCTTTTGGAGCAGGCTCCATGTTCATCATGTACACATTCCCTTTTCTTGGTGCAATCATGACTACCTTCCAATCCTTGTTAAAAACAGTGCCTTGAACAATGTCAAACAGTACCCTATATCCATCATCACAAAGTTGACTGACACTTATCAGGTTATATTTCAAACCATTAACAAATGCAACCTTAGTGAACTGAATCTGCCCATTGTCAACAACACCATATCCCTCAGTTTTCCCACTTCCATCATTACCAATGTCACCGCTGGTCCATCGCAGACAGTGAATTCTTCCAGCAGGGGCTTACATCCGGTCATAGTCCGGCCAGCTGCGCTGTCCAGATACCAAATATTCTTCTTACGATCGCCCTGCACACCCAAGTAATTGATTAGTTTTTTGTGAACCCATCTTTTCTTGATGGGTCCACTGGACTTCTTTTGAGAAGTCCCAGGTACTTGACTGGGTGTTGAACTGGATGAGGAAACTGGAGGGTTCTCTCCAATTTCCGGAGTGAAGACAATTGGTTTTAGTGGAACATTGACCTCCTTTTTCTTTTCAATGTTTGCTCCTTTCTGAGCAGATTGTTTCATCTTTTGTTTTTCAGAAGGTGTTTTGACATTTTGTTTTTCAACAGAGGAGAATGCACTTCCTTCCAGATTTTTAATTCTGGCAGTACAACTCTGTACCTGCCTTGACAGACTTTGGAGTTGATTCTCCATTTTTAACAAAATGTTCTTTTCATCAGGCTGCTGGCTTTTGGACTTTGGCTCAGCGGGGGTTTTAATCTTTAGAGTTGAGG
Source organism: Erigeron canadensis (assembly GCF_010389155.1). NCBI lineage: Eukaryota > Viridiplantae > Streptophyta > Magnoliopsida > Asterales > Asteraceae > Erigeron > Erigeron canadensis. The sequence continues at coordinate 15,439,888 of NC_057765.1, forward strand.
ACTCACTTGACTTATGAGGTAAAGGATTATCACCAGATTCCTTTTTAACTGGAGCTTTAGCCTTCTTGGCTCCAGTTTTGACCTCAACAGGGTTGGTCTTAGTGGATTCAGATTTGATAGTGCCAGAGGAATCATAAGGTGTTTTAACTTTAACAGATTCTGGCAATTGGTGAATTGTGGGTAAAACAGCTGCCATCTGAAGATCACCAGATTTCCAGGCAGTTTTTTGAGCATCAATGGTTTTAGAAAAAACGTCATAATTTTTACCAGATGCTTGAACCCAAGAGTTAATAACCATATGTTCCTTTTCAAGATCAAATTTTAGTTTTTGGTTATCTTTTTCCAATGCCTCGTTTTTCAAATCTGACTCTTTAAGAGCCAACTGGACACTTTGCAAATCACTTACTTGACTTTTCATGTTGTTTAATTCAACCAAAACTGTTTCTAATTATCTTTCACAGTCAGTTCTCATGGTTTCAACAAATAACAAGTCATCATTCAATGATTCAGCAATATCCAGTTTCAGTTCTGAATCAATTTCGATATCATAATCCCTTACCTTTTTTAAAATGATATCAACCCATCTTCCAGATACAACATCATCCTTCACCACTGGTTGTTGACTCTCCAATGCCATGAAACACATATCTCTAATCTCTTCTTCATCATCAGATGAATCATCAGAGAGTTCCCATTTCCCTTCAGTTTGAGCCATCATGCACTTGTTCTTTTCTTTCTCATTATTTTGTTCAAGAGACATGAGAGCAATCTGGGCCTTAAGTTTCTTGTATTTGGCCTTATAATCATCAGTTTTAACAAAGTTTGGGACAGTGGGACCAGTTTGGTTGTTCATCTGACTAGATCTGCATTCCTTCATGAAATGGCCTTTCTTACCACATTTATAGCAGGTAAGATTAGCTTTATCCATTGAGATTGAATTGGAAGCATTATTGGACCCATTAAATCGATTAGATTTATGCTTAAACCTGTTAAAGGTTTTAGCAATCATGGCAACCAGATCATCATCGTCAGTTTCCTCACAACCATCACTGAGATTAGTGGTTAGGCCAGAGTTCAAAAAGTTGTTTAACATTTCCTTCATAGAATGTGACTGGACATTCTCAGTAGACATTAAAGCAGCACAAGGTTGCCCAGAAAAGTTGGCAGCCTTGGAACTCTGAGCATGGTTTAACGCATCTTGCTCAGCCAGTAATCTTGCAGCATCATTATCTTCAGTGAATCTGAAGGCTCCATAAAGAGAGGCAAGAGTATGGCTATGCAAGGTCTTTCCTTGTCTTAAGACAAGAACCATGTGTGCCCATTTGGATGGCAAAACATCACAGAATTTTTCAAGAAGAATATCCTTATCCTTTTCCATTCCCAAGCCTCTAAGTTGATTAATTAGGCCAGTAAATCTGGTATAAGTACCAGTCAAACTTTCATTGGGTAGAGCAAAGAAGGATTCATACTTCTTGTTGAGAGCAACCTTTCTAGTGACAATAGTGTCATTACCTCCTTCAAACAGGAGAACTAATTCATCCCACATAGATTTTGCACTAGAAAATAGCACAAGGGTAGGAATTAGTTCCTCAGGTATAGCAGAAAGAATCATGTTTTTCAATTTAGTGTCAAGATCAACCAATCTGCGATCCTCATCTGACCAATGTTCTTCCGATTTCTCCCTGGTGCCTCTTCTCCCAGTGGGATCGAGAAGAGGGCTAACACCACTGGACATGGGAATATATGGTCCATCCTTAAGGATTTTCAACATATACCTCTCTATCCCACCAAAATGCAAGAGCATTCTAGCTTTCCATGTACCAAATGTCTCACCATTCCCATTGAATTTGGGAACAGGAGAGTTGGAGTAATGTACATGAACGTGGTTAGCTCCAGGAGTTGGAGGAGGAGGAGTAGGGTTAGTATTTAAAGGAGTAGCAATATTAGGATTAGATTCATTTGGACCAGAACCATTCTCACCTTCAGCAGCCATCAAAGCAGACCTAGGTTATAGAATTGAAACAATTCAACCTGCCTGCTCTGATACCACTTGTAAGTCCCAACTATTACTAGATGGGTGCTGAAGACACCTCTATGTCGATGGTGAGTGAACTTTGCAACACGATCAATTAATCTGGATGTGACCAGTTTGGATTGATCGTGTACCAGGTTAACTGGAATTAAGTATTAAGGTGACAGAATAATAATACATGCAATAATATAAATGATGAGTGTATAAACTGGTGAGACAATATGTAATTTTCAAGTGTATTTTATTTATTACTTGTTTAAATAAAATACAAGGTTGTTGCGGAACCAAGATAATACAAGAATGTAAATATCCTAACAACCCATGAATTACAATTGATCTAAACTTGGAAATTCTCCTAAACAATCAAAACACTTAGAGTTGTGAAATGTTCCTTTTTGCGATTGAGAGAATATTGCACAAGTTCACCAATATTGCAGAATATATGTATTTGCAAAGTTGTTGAAAATGCTTGTGCAAGGACCTCTATTTATAATCGAAGATTGAGCATGGGGATCTCAACTTCGACGTACAAAAATGGTTGACAACACACAAAAGTATTGTTTAAATAATCCTTTGTGTGTGTTAAATAAAGTAAGACAAAAGGTTACTTTATTCAACCCCTCTACATCTTTGTACCTTTATCCAAAGACAATATCATTGTCCGGTTAAAAGGATGTAGAGTAAAAAGGTCCTCCTCGTAATTAGTGTAAAACTTTGTAAGAGCATTTACACTGGAGGATTCTCCAGTTGATTGATCTGGTAGATTGTCAACTGGGCTTCGCTGCCATTGCCAATCTCTATCTTCCATTTGTTGTCTTTGACTTCAACTGGAAGGTCTTCAGATTCTAGTCTTCTGATCTCAACTGGAGAAAGTCATTAGTTGCTGAACCTGTACAACGCAACTGGATTTCTAATATTTCGGACAATTCCTCATGCTCTCCAGATGTCACTGGAGAGCTCCAGTTTAGCTTAAACTGGACCTAACAGATTATACGGTAGTCGATTGCACAGTATTCTCGGCATATGGATATATGTATGAACAACTCAAAAACATAAAAATTAAGAACAAATTCAGCTTCAATTTTGATTCTGGATCGTTTAGATTGACTGATTTTGCTCTGATACTAAATGTAAATTAAGATGATATATGAGCTTATGTATGTGTTTTAGTGTGTGTTAATGGAGGTCGTGTGTGTGTAGGTGTGTGTAAATGCCGAGAGAGAAAGAGTGTGTGTATTGAAAGATTGGATTGCTTGAATGTGTAAAGGTTACAATAGTAAGCTATGGAGGGGGCTTGTACCTATTCCATCGTTTATAACACTCTTTAACAATAACCACTAAATAATACTTACACACTTTAACAACTAACTAATTTAAAAGAAATTACATTACACACTATATATTTATACTTACACAAGTATTCATGCATGAATCTAGACCAAAACACAGCAATATACACCTTTAAAGTTCAAATTCACGCAACACATACTTGGCCTAGCCAATGGGCTTTGATCCACCACTTCACTTAGCCAATAACAAGCCTCAAACTCCCTTTATTCTGCCCTAGCCACGAGATGAAGCCCCCAAGACTCAAGCCAACACCCTCATTCTTGCAAACACCACCCAACACACTTCTCTCAAAACTCTCTCAACTTTCTTCCATTCCTTCATCATATTTCGGATTTTTACAAGCAAAATGGAGCATAAATCTAACCTAATCTATAGTAATAATAATATTTCTTGTTAATCCATTATGTAGTGTCAAGCATGGAGTCAATTGGAGGTGTTAAAGCCACAAAAAAAAAAATTCAGCCCATATATATATATTTATTTTCGGTTCATACACTCCAAAAAGAAGGCTAAAAATCCTAACTAAAACAACATTAATAATAAGGGTTTCACTTGGATTCAATAATGGTTCTTTTAAGCTTAGAATAAGGGTTTTAGGAGCATCAAAGCCACGAAATTTCTGTCCAAAATCAGTTTCAAATCCGAGTTTATCAAGGGTATAAATCTTCATCCCTTAGCCTAATCTATCTTGTTTTTGTATATACTAAAAGATCATTATCAAAAGTCTATGTTTTCTCTTGATTCTTTGAAAAACACACTTGATGAAGGCATGTTAATAGAATCTTTCCTTTCATGTCATTGCATGTCAAGATCTAGGAAAGTGACTTTTTGCTTGAAGAAAATAAAGATATATTTGCATATATTCATAAATATATTTCTGTATATTTTCATGGATAAACTCATTTTGACGTTAAAAGTAAGTTTTAATAAAGGTTTTGTTGTTAACAAGGTTAGATCTTGTTATGCATATACATAAGTTGTGTTAAATTAGTTGTTAAGAGCTTGGACTTGAGATGGATCTTTGAAGGATGGTTGATGAACTTGAAATTGATTGAAATCTGTTAATTTGATGTTAAGAAATACAAAAATAAGTGATAATCTTGTTAGTGGTAATTTAGAGGCTAAAACAAGCAACCAACACCATTGGTGGGATGCATTAACCAATAAACATTCTGACAGAAATGGTCTTCTGTCTTGTAACGAATAAACTGAGCATGTGTGGGAATTTTCAAGAAAACTAGCAAAATAAAAGTTGTAGACAAATGAGTTAAGATTAACATCCAACTGGAATTACTCAAAAATACTGAACCAAACGAAAATTATGATTTTTCTACTGAAACTGGTCAAAACTGTAATTTTGTATGAATAATTTATAAACTTTAACAATTTTTATCTCCTAAACCAAAAGGCTCCAGGAGGTCATACTTGGTGGGAAGTAATTTCAATGTGACCTGAACTTAAAATAAAATCATGGGATTTTTCCAACAATCAAAACCCCAAGAACTTTTATAAAACATTTCAAGTCGCCAAACAGTAGCCTTTTTGACCACATTAGTTTACGTAATTTTTATACATAGTAAACCTTATCTAAAAATTCACAAAAATACCTGATACACATAAGTCTCTGTGTAAAAATCATGAAGGTCCAAATAATTCGGCTTGACCCCAAAGTAGTAGCAAACATTTCATAAAAATGTGAAGTAAAAACAGAAAATTCTGAAGTAAACTAATCATTTATGTAATGGGCTAAAAGATGCACCAAGGAGTTAATGGGCTAGCCCAGCCCAATTAATGAACCCAAAGGACCATAAATCAGTAGGCCATTTGGCCCAATAACCACTACGATCCAATAATCACATAACCCAAATAAGGTTAAGCCCAATAACTAAATTAAGCCCAAGTCACTTAAAAACCCATCAAATTTAGGCCCAATTGATAATGACCCATAACACTTAAACGAATTTCATGAGATAAGTGTATTTAAAATAGAACAAAGATAATTAAGTGAGATAGACATAAGTAATTATGTTAACCAAGCTATATATTGATATCACAAATGCTAATTCGCGCTAAAATCGGTTACACAACAAATGATGAATAAGGATAACATAACTTAATATGGCATTTCTATATGATAACCTAAGATGCCAAGTGAAACCACAAATGAAGCCAAGTTACTGAAAATCTAACAACTTATAACTACGCATGTAATTAAAGTAACCTTTTACACCATCAATCTATACAACCAAAACGATGCGAATGTTAGCAATATAGTTGGATCCCACAATTGATAGCAACATAATGAAAGTGGCATTTCTAAGTAATGGCTTAAGATAGGAACTTATGTATATTAGTCCTCTCGTAGGGATAGTCTTGGCTTTGAAATGTGGATGATGACCATGATGGAATATATGATCAAGGAAGCAATAGATGGGAAGTACCCATTTTTGATAAGTATATATATAATGCTCTGCATATCAAGGTGAGTCATAGCCCCCTTTCAAACTCTTTTATGTGTTTTACTTTTGGGGTGAAAAGCAAGTTAAATAAAATTGCTTTCTATATATATATATGAAATGATTCTTGAAATAATGTTTATGATTTAGGATATATATTGTATATTCCACGTGATATATGCTATATGATGAGCTTGAGTACTGTCAAACCTTGGTCCCCGGTCACACTACTATTAACTCATTGAGGCATGTAGTTAGAGGGTTGCGCAACTAGGATTCGTCCCCTCACTCACATCAGCGATGACAGGTTGATTGGCCGACTACGTGGCCGCCTTCAACGGTGTCGGTTGTGGGGTGCTCTAATCTACTTTATATATTATTGGTCGTCTCCATCGCACGACCCCCTTTATTATTATTATCACGCATGATTGACAACATGTGCTTCTATTATCATTTTTATGGGACATGTCATCATCATTATTGTTATATGGACGTGAAAGGGTCTTAGTAGTGGCTCAAGCACAAACTCATCTTATTATGCCTTTGGCTAAATCATATTGATATTGTATATGGATGGATATTATGTTTTGAACATATGGTTTGGGTATTGGACCCTATATGGAATCTTGAAAGTTGTTGAATTTGGTGATAATGGAATATTGATAACCGAATGATTTTGGGTATGATATACGATAAATCGATTCATATATATTCTCTCATAATGATTTTGATAAATGAGAACTTTATAAGTTACTATCACTGTTGTAAAACTCACCGAGTAGAGCCGAGTACTCTCCGAGTATTTGCTACAAGGTAGGGTGTCGAGTCGGTCGATTACTCCGAGTACTCTCCGACTTGGCCACTTTGACCCCCGAGTAATCACCGCATACACCCGAGTACTCCCAACTCGCTTGTCGACCAACCTGGGAACGATTAGCGACTTTCGCAACCTTGGTTACTATGGATTCTTCCAAGTCTAGAAATGACATCATAGTATTTGGAAAGCTTGATGGTTTGATATGAGAATTTTGCCGGTCTTATGGTTTGGGAATTTCGAAATGTAACAATAATATACTTTCTAAGTGTTAAAATGGGCATGTACCAAGATTTATATAAGAACCTATGCACTCACCAACTACGTTTTCGTAGTTGAAACTTTTTCTTCATGCTTTTTAGGAAATAAGCTTAAGCATTGAGGATTTATATGCTTCATGATTATTTGCATTGCACTTTGGAGTCAAAGATTACACCTTGTGATAGGCAATGGAATCCACCTTGATCATTGTAGTTTACTATTTCATGTGCTTGTTATTTGGTTCGTGGACTTAATATCCAAGTATGGTGGACGCATTTGTACTTGGAAATTGGTTCACATTTTTGTACATTGTAAATTCTCTTTATCAAATAAAGCTATGGTAAATGTTATTTATAATCCTTTGTTTTGAATACTCGACTTTCTGTACATCTCATTGTTCCGCCTTAGTTGGGGTGTTACAGTACACTCCTCACCCTAGTTCCTAGGCCGAGTCCGGCTGAAGACTCTTACCTAGCGCTTCTTGGGAAACCACACAAGCCGTATTTTCATTTTTATTTTTCTCTTTATCTTTTTAGGAATAATGTGATGAATTGCAATTAAGGAATTGTTTTCAATATTATAATTTGTGATATTTTATGAGTTAGTTTTGAGTATCACAGATTCAAGTTTCAACGGATCAAGGAAACAAGTAACTTATTGCAATCGCTTTTATTTTTATTATGTTTTAGCTCGTATTTTCCATTTTGATATTTTGATTGAAGTGTGCATGAGTATTTTGCTTTGTAGTTTGGAGGAAACCATGCACTTAGCCAAAAGCTAAGTGTGGGGGAATTCAAGCATCATATCGCTGAAGAAATCAGACAGCAGAATACGTAAAGGGATCACGAGCGCCGCTACTGGATCACCAGCACCGCTGGAATGCATCTAGGCACTCTCAGCGTCGCTCCTAGAAGACCAGCGTCGTTGGACCTGCACCTGTGCAGTCCAGCGCGGCTCCCACTCACCCAGCGTCGCTACTGGGCATAACTAGCACTACTACCCACCCACCAGCGCCGCTCCCCAACCCGTCCCGCACACCAGATCGCTATAAATCCAAAAAAAATCAGGTAAACCCAAAACTTAAAAAAAAAAAAAAATCAGAAAATACCAAGAAAAAAAGGTGGATACGCATCCATGGATCGCCATCAAATGGAGAGGACTCAAGTCTTTAAAGATTCAACATCATTCAAGTCTCTCTGCATATGCCACCTTCAACAACAATCATGCAACTTTAGACCCGGGAAGTTTCGTTAATCCTATTTTCCTTTTACTTTTACGTGTTTTTCCTATTACCCTTTGATTTTTGTCTAGTACAACGTGGGCATTGTATAACTTAAGTGTGAGGGGATGGAATAGGAAAAACCTTGGTCTAACTGTTAATTCAACTAAAGTTTTTTACTACTTATTTCATGCAAATTTTAAGTTTTTATATGTTTGAAAACTGTTTTTTGAGAACACAAGCTTTGCAAGTAGACAAAAGATGACGATAATTAAGCAACATTAGCTTTGGTAGGATGAACGGTTAGTTAGAATTGTTAGTTTAACTATAGATTTGTGGTTGTTCATGCTTCCAACTAGATTAGAGCTTAGACTGAAACAGTATGCGATTATGTTGGCCATAGCACGCTTAACCAGACTTTAATTTGCCCAGCAATAGCTTTCTAGTCATTAGTATAGGTGTATTAATTGGACTTAATTATACGTGCTTGTGTAGGAACTAGTTTAGATGTGTAAGGTCCTATGATTGTATGGATCATAATAAGACGTGATTCTTTATGTCAAGAGTGCGGAATCCTCTTGAGATAAATAGATTGCTATTGGCTTTTGTCAATTAACAAGTAGCTAATCAACCTAAGGATGTGCACGAGCTAGTAATTAGTGTAGGAGATCACACGAGCTACGATTTTGCTTAATTCGTGAATTCGTTAGCAATTGATTAAAACCAACGATCACTAATTTTCATAAATTAGCTTTATATTTAAACTAATAGGGTTTTGGTTCGTGTAGACATGGGCTTCACATGAAGTGATTACGGCCCGATCTACCAAGATGAGCTTGCCCTCGTGCTGACGTCAGCACGAAGACATTATAACATACTGATAATGTCAACACGAGGTGCGTCTTCGTGGACATTATAACATTATAACACGAGCTTGCCCCGTTTAAGTATTCTATAACACTTATAACCTTGGTTCTATGTCCTTGTACCTGCAAACAGTATATAACACACAAACACAATAATAACCATAAACAGATATAATATTGAAGTTCAAACATAATCTTTAAATACAAACGTAAGTCCAAAAGACTTATTATTTAAACGGTTACACACATATTCCTAAGATAAAAACATTAATGAAATCTATGTTGCTATTGTCACACAAATCTGCATATACAAAAGTGCGAGAATGTTGTGATAACGACTAGATTTCTTTAAGTCGTTCTGTAACTTGAACTTCAAAATCATCCGTTAAACAGAAGTCATGTGTTATTCGCATGGATTCTCTCTTGTAAACAATGTGCGAGAATGTTGTGATAGCGGCTTTCTTCAACTCTCCAAAACCTCACAGCTGAGCAAGGTGTATCTAAGAGTCTTCTCTGATCACCTCTCGACAAATTGACTACTTGCATTGGATCATACATGCGTAGAATATCTATCTGCCAATATGTCATAGTTGTCAGCATATCTTGATCCCATTTGATAGCGGGAACCTTTTCAACACATTTAATCTTTCTCTGAAGAAACTAAAATGTGCCATCTGGATTCTTAATCTTCTTTTTTGGCGTGGGTTTAATCAACCTATCTTCAGGTTTCAAACCTCGATCACTGAAATTCAAATTCTTTCACTTTGGAATCTTTGCCAATAGAAATATGTAGTTCCATTTCTATGAAGATTAACAAACCATCTTCTTCCCAAATCTAACAAATCAGAATCACTGGGAGAGTGGAAATGTCTTTGACTGATTGACATGTACTAGCATCCTTTGTTTCTCTTGATAACAAATAACTTGATTCTATGATCATAAAACCAATTTTGTATCACTGAGAAATATTTTGGTGCATTCTTGTCTGAGATAAACTCCCAAAACATCGACGGTTTATACATATCAACTATCGGCATAGTAGTAGGTCCTCTATAAGATGGAATCAATCTGTTAATAACAAACTGATTATCTTGCTCCGCCGGAGGTATATTAAATCTTCTAAGATTAACCTCTCGCGTAGCATTTATTTTCCAGTATAGATCAACAAAGTTTTCATGTCCTTCATTATCTATTATCTTTGCAACTACGGTGAACATTAACTTTGCAGTATTCTTTGGATCATCTAGACTATTTCTGATAGGATTATCTCTGTGATGTTCTGCTTCAGCTATAGGTTCAACTTGAAACTCTTCATTAAGGACTCGATCAAAGTCGTAAGGTATATCAAGTAACCTTTTCCTGTCAGCTTCAGAAACGAACTCTCTTTCTTCCAGATCTTCATCATTGATACTATCTAAATCGTCATCAACAACATCAATACCGTCCAATGTGCCTATTTGAATCTCATCTACAATTTAATAGTTCAAATATACAAAGAACATAAAAAATATAAGTCAAGACATTAAAAATAGTATAAATACACAAAACAAGGTAAAATAAATAATACTATACTATAAATGTAATGTAATCATACATTTATATTTATCTTATAATCTTTATCTATTTTAACTTCAATACACAAATAATATTATATCATAAATATAATGTAACTACTTAAAACATTAATATTTATCTTATAAATATTATCTAAGTACAGAAATCATTAACATTAAGGTATATAATCTGAATCTTCAGGATCATCAGAACTGGAAGCAGAGCCAGACGACATGTTATTCAAAATTGTTAGTCGTCTTCTCTCTCTCCAATGACGATCTGAATCTGACCATTGATCACTATCAAGGTCTATATTCGCTTGATCAACCTCTATGCTAAGATTCTCCCATACTTTAGATTCTGCTTCAACATGATTATGTGGATCATTCGTGAACTTTTCTCGAATCTCCCTGTCTATTCTATCTTGTTATGAATTCACTCTTCGTGGATTGTGATAATCAGGACTCTTAGAATCAGTGACAGTCCACGAATGCACAACTTATGTAATAATTAACTAGGCAATAATGTAAACAACAAGTAAATAAACAAGAACAATGAACAAGTCCACAAGTAATAAATCTATGCAAGTATAATCATATGATTCTTTGATTAAACGAAGAATACATGGTCTTGATTACAAAACTTGACTTATAAGAAATACAAATGAACAAAGTAAATTGCTAAGTCTAGACACACTAAAAACTTAAACAATTTTACGAGAGAGAATACAAGTGACACACACTTTTGAGGTGACAAAACACACTTGTAATGGTGCGGCTATGTTGCCTTTTATATTGAGAAGATTAGGGCAACATAGCCTTCCTTGATGGTAGTTGTCGACATCTGATTGGCTTATAGTACTTGAATCATTTGCCATTATCTTCTTTACCAAAACGGGTATGAAAGAAAAAACCTTTGTTTTGGTCCCAACTGTACCTTTGCCATACAAGGCAAATTACAGTTGGTTGAACCACCATGTGACTTCTTGTCTTCATCTTGTTTGAATTTTTCCCGCCATGACCAACATATTGGAAAGTTCAACCTGCTGAAGATGGTTACTTGGCCTGCTGAGGACTTTCTGGTGACTCGCTGACGACACACGTCAGCAAGCAAGTCTCATCAGCGAATCCCAGACTTAACAATCTCCCCCTATTTGCCGAGGAGACTTGCTGAGTGAGTAAGTCTTGAGACTTATGTATGAGGGAAGAAGGAATAGCTTTATTTCATATCAAATAATATTACAAACAATACAAACTAAATATTAAAGACATTTGAGGCCATTACTGCTTCAATTTTGAAAGCTTCTTCCTGTTTGGTTATCCTCAGCACTGGATCATCTCTTCTATGAGGTTTCATCAGCTCTTCATCTATCTTGATGATGAGTGATCTGACACTTGTCATTTTGACGAATCTTTTTCTGAGGCCAATCAGAAATCGAGTAGATGCCTTCCCAATTTCAGAGAGACGAAAGAAGAGTTCGTCATTCTGAAAATTGTTGAAGAAGATGCCAGCAGGTTGTTCAAGAACTCTCCCTTCTTCAAAGAAAGCTCTGGGAGGAAGCCTCAGGTTTAGGCCAACATCAGTGGGGATGGGAGGAAGGTCAGCAAGCAAGGGTCTTTCAGCATGCTTCCTTTTAGGTACACGCTTGCCTGCTGACAAAGAAACAACTGCTGGGGTTCCAAAGACAACTCTCAGCATAGGTAGATCTGCCTTGAACATGGTTTCATACTTGAGTGCCCTTTCAAAGAATCTCTTCAGCAGACCTTGAAGATGTTCATAGTTGGCAGCTGTCTTGTCTTTGATCAGCATATAGACCTCAAACCACTCTAAAACTCCAAGATTTCTCAGCTGAACATTTTCAAACCTAGTAGGAGTAGCAAGACCTTCCCTTCGGAATTTGAGATTTGATTGTGTCCCCAAGGCAGCTTTCCTAACTTCCACAGCAATTATCCTTTCTGGCCTTTTTCTATCATTCATTATCTTTAACCACTTGGCCTTCTCACTCTCAAACTTTTCTCTTTTTTCTTTAAGTTGCTGCTCTACATCAGCTTGCTTTTGTCTGTAGAGAGCTTCAGGCCTACCAGTGATCAGCATCATCCTCTGCTCAGCATCCATCTCATCCTTCTCAGCGAGAGCCAATTGGGAAATGAATTCGAGGTTTTTTCTTTCATTTTCCTGGTTTTCTTTCCTTCTGTCCAGTTCTTCCAGGGCCTCTTCTTGAGTTTTTCCCTCAGCAGTAAGAGTAAGAACATCAATCACTTGAAATTGATTGCCTGCTGGGGAAGAAATGGAGACATTTTGAGCAGTGAGAGAGGAAGATGGTCTCCTGAGAATGCCAGCATCTGTCAGCTGCTTCCTTCTTGCTTCAGTCATTTGAGTGACTTCAGCATTTGCAACATAACGGGGATGAAAGATGTGAAGCATCTTTTTAGCCTTGTTCTTTTCTAATTCTTGGACTCGAGCAGCTTCCCATCCTGCTCTTATGGTACGAGGACTTAGTTCCTCTTCCTCTTCATCAAAATTCCTATCTCGGGGAGCATCAGCAACTATCAATTGTTGCTCCCCCAAAACACTTGTCTCCCCCTCAGCACCAGCAGGGGGAACTTCACTTGCCTCTTCTACAACCACCATTGCCCATTCTTCATTTGTTGTTTCGGTGGCTGTAGCATCGTTATCATCTTCTGTTATAACACGATTTCTTCTCTGGATTTGATCTCAACAATGTCGGATCAAGTGAGTATGTTCTTGGTGTGTTTAGTGTTTGTGATTTCTAGAGAGAGAGAGATTGGAATGAGATGTATTAAGTGTGTGTAAAAAATGGATCAAAGGCTTATGATTTCTAAGGAGTTGAGGGTATTTATAGTCTAAATCTACAATTAAGCTAATTAACACTACTAGTCCCTGAACCTTAGAAATCATTTCACCATGTCTTAACAACAACTAAGTCCACTAACTTAAATTACAATTTATCACTATTTTAGGATTTCTAACATCTTCATCAAAGACCTTGTCTGCAGTTTCTTCACATATATCACTCACTGCCTTTTTCACTACTTCAGAGACAAGATCCAAGATGACATCATCAGCTTTCTCCCCCTTGGAGGTTGTATCTTTGATAACCACCTCCACAGTTGCTGTCGGAGCATCTTTCTTGTTGAGAAGTTGGGTTAGCATGTTTTTAATTTCCCCAACTTCTGTTTCCAATTTTTGTTGGCACTTACGATCTTCCTAAGTGAATGATACTTGAGGAGGAGGAAGACTGGCCACAGTAGTTTCCAAGGCACTGATTGCCTTAGAATTGCTTTCTACCTGGGAGATGAGAAAAGAGACCAGGTCAACAAGTCTTTTGACCTCAGCAGAGGCTGAGTCACTGCTAGAAGATGCCTTCTTAGCAAGCATTCGCGTCGCATTTCCAGTCCTGCATAGTGACCGTGTGAGGCCTCTGATGGCTTGCTGATCTCTTCAAATAGATGAAGTAAAAGTGCGCAGCTTGTCTTGATCAGCTGCCATAGAGATGGCTTTTTCCTTAATTCGTTCAATGCTTTCAGAATTGTCTCACTGCTTGAGGTACCAGCTTTGTAATGTCATTGCCAAGGTGTCATCTTTAAGATCTTTGATTTCAATTGCTAATGTGGCAGCCTTGGTAAGATCATTCAACTTTTCTTCAATTTTGGCAAGCCTGACAGCAGAGTTAGTAGAGAAGGAGATTCCTAACTCTTTGGCATTCAGTGGGACATTAGCAGGCTTGACAGTAGACAAGCATCCAAAAGCACTTGAGAAGAAGGAAGGCATGCCAAAGGAAGGCATGCCCAGTGCTTGCACATCTGCTTGTTCAACACACACTACTGGTACAACTTCACTAGCAGGTTCAACAACCACAGTAGCTGCTGCATTATCATGAGCAGCGTCTTCAAGATTTTCAGTAAGGACTGCTGCATTATTATCAGTAGCAACCTCTTCAGGAATTTCAATGACTGCTGCAGTATCATCAGTAGTAGTCTCCTCATCAGCATCCTCCTCCATGTCACTCGCTTCTTGTTCATCAGCCTGGGCGGAGGAGTCTAGCTGGAAGTCATCAACCATAAAACCATCCAACTCCAGATCACTTTCTTCATCGACAAACACTTCATCATCACCAACATCAAAACCTCCACTTTCCACCAAGTATTCATGTGCGAAATCTTCAGCACCTTCAACAGTCATATCATCAGCACCTTCAACAAACACATTCTCAATGTGTGTGACCTCATCAGCACCAGACTCCACTACTACATTCTCAGCACCCATATCACCCACCTGCCTTGCTTCGAGTGAAAAGTTTAAGGGGTCAAGGGAACCGGGTGCCTCAACGTCAGTGTGTTGTGGCACTGACTCATCATTGGTCGCAGAATGGGCTGTCTCTAGCACCACCTGTGATCTGGCTGCTGACTGCGACTCATAGGGTTGAGAAGAAGAGGGAATTATTGGAGTGGTAGACTCAACTCTAGTGGGCTGGAATGACCCAATTTCTACACCAACATCGCCTACAAAAGTTAGAGGTGGTTGCTGACTGTTTCCCTTATTCTCGTCAGCAGTCTGTTGGGAGACTGCTGATGGGTTGGCTGGGTCTCTATTGTCCTTGGGCCGTGAGGATGTCCTAACCTTAGTAGTTGGACCCTTTGATACTCACTGCTGTTGTTTTGGGAAAACAGCAGGAGGTGAAGTGGAAGAAGAGAGAACTTTCAATTTCTTTAATTTTTTGGGTTTTTTTTGAGCTTTGGAGGCTGCTGGGGGGATTACCAGCACACCAGCTCCACAGGGGTTTGGTGCATACGGTTCAGGAAAAATAGTGAGAAGTACCTGATTCATTGCTGGAGTGAGCTCAGCAAATCTTGCTTCAAACTGTTCAGGATCGCATGCCGGAATTTTATATACAGTGTTGGCGATCCTGGGAGACAGCATGTATTGAGCACCAGGAGGCATATACTTCTCCTTTAAGTTTTGTTTGAAGATCAGTGAGAGGAATCTTGCAAACGGCACTGAACTTGATCCGTTCTTGATGGTGACCTTTCCCTTAAGGTCTTCAAAGATGACACTGGCAAAGTCTAGAAATCGACCGTTTACCAGTGCATAAATCATCTGCATCTGACGAGCAGCGGCTTGATCAAATGAGTCACTGTTACCCCCAAGACATTGTATCACGTGTGTGAACAGCAACCTCCACACCCCTGGTAAGAACTTCTTTTGAGGATTGTTGTGCATAGCTGGCACAAGCTCCATATTGGTACCATATCCAATGGTTGCCAACCATTCCTTCCATACTTGAGTAGATACCAAACCAACAAATGTACGCTCATCTGATTGTTGAGGAAGATGAAGAGCATACCTCAGAGAATCAACAGTGATAGATATCTTGTGTTTTCCTTTCATCACTGAGCTGTGATAACATCATCAACCTTGTCATAATCACAAGTCCACCAGAACTCCCTTAAGAGATGAAGAGGCATCTCCTTAGGATCTATGTACATAGTCCTCCTGACATCACAACCTTTGATGAAGTTCAACATCGAGTAGTATCCATCTACTTTATCAGGGACACCAGGAGAGCCAAGATAATTGTTGGCCTTAACAACGAACTTAGAGGCTTGAAAGGAGACAAGACGAGAGGAAGGAATCCCTTCAGGATCATATTCCTCTGAGATAAGGTATGCCGGAATGTTTTCTGGTTCAACATTCTCAACTTGTTGGGGAGAATGTTGTGGTTCTAGTTGTTGTGGTTGATTTTGATCAGATGGGGAAGGCATTAGAGATATGATTTGAAAAACATAGCGAAGAATAAGCGAAAAGATTTGATTTTTAGAGAGAATATGAAGAATTTGAAAAAGAAATGAACGTAAAAGTAGGAATATGGAACGGATTTTGAATATATATGGCATGCATATGGGCCCCATATCTGCAAAAGTGAACTGTCACTTATTTCTCTCTCATACGTAATATCAGCATATACGTTTATTTTCTAAAGATATAAAAAAATATTTATTTTGTACCAATAAGAGTACACATAAACAGTTTTTAATAATAAAATATACATACAAATACGTATGTGAGTAACGTATACAAAAAGGTTGATATGACAACTTGTACCCATACATCGAATACACTTGAGTGAAAATCGAGGCAACCGTTTGAATTTTAATAATAAAATATTATTAAACAAGGTTCAGTGGATATACATGTTGGAATTTCGGATGCCCAAGACACATATTAAATTGACGTGGCTAGTATGTGATGATCCAAGTCAGGTCATACCCAATAACAAGTTAGACAAACACTTATGATATGTATTTATATGATATGATCTTTAAATAAATATCAATACTTGAAGCATATAGGAAATGGGTTTCTAAATAAATGCACTTGAGAAATATAAGTAAATTATATGGATAATTTATTTTGAGAAATATGTGAATGTGTTTATTTGGCAAAATAAACACTTATGTGTGTTATGTATAATCCATAATATGTTACATAAGGTATATAACATGTTATAATACATTTATATATATTGTATAAAAGGAAAATGCAAGTGGAATTTGAGTTGGTGAGACCCATGTGATCTCACCATGAGGCCGGCCACCCCCCACCCAAAACTCACATGCATTTGCTTGTTTTATATAACCCACTAGCTACATTGGAAACACACACTTAATACATGCACTTGCTATAGTGTTCTCTAAACTCTCAAGTGCAAAAACTCTCTTTTTCTCTCTTGATTTTCGGCACAAACAAGGCAAAAGGAGAAGGGTTTTTCAAGTCTAAATCCTAGCATATTTGGGTGTTTGTTGGAGGCTTGGGGTATGCAAGCTTGAAGTACTACTATCTTGAAGACTTGGCTTTTTTAAGAACATCATCTTCTTCATATCAACCTTCTCATAAGCTTGGAAGAAGGTAGTCTTCTAAACACCCAATGGTTGTTATTTTGATTGTATGACATTCATATACATGGATCCTTATTGTTTAGGGTTTTCTTTTATAAGTTAAAATTTGGTTTTAACTATATATAACATAATGAAAGGTTCATTTTTCCACTGTGTTTTTCATGTTACAAGGATAATATGACTTTGATACAACCCAAAAGACCCAACAATGGCATCTAGAGCCGGTTATATGGATGTATGCATCAAAAGTTGATTTTTGTATGTGTATTATAGTGTCACAACTTAGCCAAAAGACCTTGTGATTGTTTGTGATGTGTGGATGTGTTTGTATTTTATTTAATTATTCAATGGTTGTAATAGTTAAATAGGATTTTCTTCATTCATTTGGTTATGTAATTTTATTTATTTCATTTGGAATGTAATAAGTAGACTAGTTGCATTTTTTTTTTGTAAATGTAATCTCCAAGAAGGCTTTAAAGATTTTAGGGGCTGTTTTGGAGGCCAAAAGGAAGAGTGAAGAAAGACATTCAAATCACATCACAAAAGATTACTTGAAGCATTTGGATGCAAGATCAAGTGGGAGTTCATTGACACAAATTTTGTGTCACTTTGTCCCTTAGGTTGAGACCTTTTGACACACTTGTTTCGGCTAATAAGTGTGGTCAAAAGTTAATAAAATGAGTTTTATTAAAAGTTAATGGCTACAATTATAAAAATGGATTTTATAAAAGAACTTTGAAATATGGATTTCAAAATTTTCATCATGATACAAAGTTTTAACTAGAATATAAAAACTCAAATGACCCTTTAAAAACAAGTTAAAACGCTATCTTTTATACAACACTTAATTATTTGGGAACTTTTTGTAGGATAAAGGTCACTTAACTACCTTGAGGGAACTTATAAGTTAAGGTAAATTCATTATACTTGTGGGATAAAGGTTACCTAACCATTTGTATAGATAAATTTACATGTGTGTATAAGTGAGACAACTTGACTTGGAAACCTTGTGATTAGGGTCACCGAAGCATGGTAACCAAAGGCGTTGATGGGATTAAACATGCCGACTTAACATAAGATGTTAAAACCGATCCCATACCACTAGAAATTGTAAAATGTTACAATTGTCAAACGTTGACTACCTTGTTAATTTAAATAATGGGATAAAGGTCACCTAACCATCATTTAAATGTAACATTGGATTCTAGATTTTAATTATTAATTGTCCATGAGACATAAAAGGGTATGAACAATTAAAATTTATATTTGATATCGAAAATACTAATAAAGACTTTGTTAATCTTGTAGATGGCCGCTAACAATCCAATCAACCCCAACCCAAACGTCCATAATTTTTCACTAAGATCCATCCTTGAAAAAGAGCGTCTTAACCAAAACAACTTTGTGGATTGGTTTCGTAACTTGAGAATTGTTCTCAAGCATGAAAAGAAATCCTATATACTAGACGATCCTATTCCCGATGAGCCCGAAGAAACAAATGTTGATGCCTACAATGATTGGGTTAAATATGTCGATGACTCCGTGCAAGTTAGTTGCATAATGTTGGCGAGTATGACTCCCGAACTCCAAAAGGAGTTCGAGCACCATGGGGCATACGACATGATTACCCAACTCAACGAAATGTTCCAACAAAAGGCAAGGGTTGAACGCTTCGAAACGGTTCGAGCGCTTCATGCATGTCATATGGATGATTCTCAACCCGTCTCAACTTATGTTCTTAAAATGAAAAGCTACATTGATCGCCTCGAAAGGCTAAATTGTCCCGTTTCAACCGAGTTGGCTACGGATTTGATCCTCAACTCCTTATCTAAGAGATTTGAGACCTTCGTGTTAAATTATAACATGAACGGATGGGACAAAACCGTTTCCGAGCTCCATGGGATGCTCAAAACGGCCGAGGCTAGCATGGGAGGAAAGGTTCAACCCGTTCACATGATCAATGAAGGCGGAAAGAAAAGGGCCAACCCCGGACCAAAGGCAAATGTTGCTAAAGGAAAGGGAAACGACAAAAGGAACAACAGAGGAACAGGAAAGGCAAAAATGGATACTCCAAAAACGAAGAAGCAAAAGGTTGCTGTCAATGACCCATGCTTTGAGTGTGGGGAGGTAGGACATTGGAAGCGTAATTGTCCAACCTATCTCAAAGAGTTGAAAGCTAAGAGGGATGCAGGGCAAACCTCAGGTACAATATTTATGATATATATTGAGCTTAATACTGTTTTTCTTACATATGGGTATTGGATACCGGATGTGGAACTCATATTTGTAATATGTTACAGGGGTTCATAAGAAAAAGGAACATCAAGAAGGGGGACATTAGTCTCTTTATGGGCAATGGTGCGAAAGTACAAGTTGAAGCCCAAGGAGACTATCTTTTGAAACTTCCAAATGGTTTGGAAATTGTATTGAACAATGTTTTGTATGCACCCAGTTTGACTAGGAGCATTATTTCAGTTTCCCGTTTAAGACATGTTGGATATGATTTTAAATTTGTTAACAATGATATCCATATTTCTATGAATGATGTATTTTATTTTAAAGCCATGCCTATAAATGGTATTTATGAATTGGTTCATGAAAACACAACATATGATAACTCAATGTACCAAGCTACCACCAAGAAACTTAAATTAGATTTAAGTGAAACCTATATTTGGCATTGTCGTCTTGGCCATATAAATAAAAATTGCATACTAACACTTCAAAAGAATGGTCTTTTGAAAACAAAATCAAATGATTCATTTGATGTATGTGAATCTTGTTTACAAGGCAAGATGACTAAGGCTCCTTTCAATGGCACTAATGAAAGGGCAAAAAATTTATTAGGTATCATACATTCGGATGTATGTGGTCCTTTTAAGCCAATGACAAGGAATGGTGAAAGATACTTCATCACATTCACCAATGACTATAGTCGTTACGGTTATGTGTACTTATTAAAACACAAGAGTGAAGCTTTTGAAGTGTTCAAAATTTTCAAGAATGAAGTAGAAAACCAACTCAGCAAGACAATAAAAATTCTTCGTTCTGATAGAGGAGGTGAATACCTAAGTGATGCTTTTCAAAATCATCTCAGAAGTTGTGGGATCATCTCACAGCTAACTCCACCTGGAACACCACAACATAATGGTGTGTCTGAAAGGAGGAATCGAACCCTATTAGATATGGTTCGTTTTATGATGAGCAAAAGCTCACTACCTCTGTCATTTTGGGGTTATGCCATAATCTCTGCTGCCCGAATTTTAAATATGGCTCCAACCAAGAAAGTGGAGAGAACACCTTTTGAAATATGGCATGGAAGAGTTCCATCTTTGTCATATTTAAAAGTATGGGGTTGTGAGGCTTATGTAAGACATGATACCTCATGCAAATTAGAACCCCGATCCACTAAATGTATCTTTGCAGGATATCCTAAAGATGATTCGGGATATTATTTCTACGATCCTAATGAGCAAAATGTATTTGTTGCTCGAAAGGCTGAGTTCTTGGAGACTAAATTCCTTATGGAAGGAACTAGTTCTAGAACAGTGGAACTTGAAGAAGATCAAGAACCACTGACAGATACACACTTGGGTGAAACTAGCTTTCAACAAAAGTATGTTGAAGATGATCAAGGAGTTGATCAAGACACACAAAACGTTCGCAGATCTGGTAGAGCTTCTTATCCACCTGAAAGATATGGATTTCTTATGGATGAATGCTATATGATGGTTTCTGATGAACCTACCACCTACCATGATGCAATGTCCAAATCGGATTCGGACAAATGGTTAGAAGCCATGAACGCTGAGATGCAATCCATGTATGATAACCAAGTTTGGGAATTGGTTAATGAACCACCAAATTCCAAAGTAGTTGGAAGTAAATAGGTGTTCAAATTGAAACACGATATGCATGGAAACTTGCTTACTTATAAAGCTAGACTTGTAGCAAAAGGTTTCACTCAAACTCGAGGGGTCGACTATGATGAAACTTTTTCGCCCGTGGCAATGCTAAAGTCTATTAGGATATTATTTGCCATAGCCGCTCATTATGACTATGAGATATGGCAAATGGATGTTAAAACCGCGTTTCTAAATGGATATCTTGAGGAAGATGTCTATATGGATCAGCCTGAAGGTTTTGTCGATCCTAAACATCCTAATAAAGTATGCAAATTAAAGAAATCAATCTATGGATTGAAACAAGCATCAAGAAACTGGAATCGTCGTTTTGATGAAGAAGTCAAGAAATTTGGCTTCATCAAAAACGCTGATGAAGCTTGTGTGTATAAGAAGGCTGGTGGGAGCATCATTACTTTTCTAGTATTATATGTCGATGACATTCTTCTATTTGGAAATGATATTCCAACCTTGGAAGGTGTAAAAGCCTGGCTTGGAAGTTGCTTTTCCATTAAGGATCTTGGTGAAGCCGCCTATATTTTGGGGATAAGGATCTATAGGGATAGATCAAGGCACTTAATAGGTTTGAATCAAAGTGCATACATAGATAAAATCTTGAAAAGGTTCAAGATGGAAAATTCTAAGAAAGGCTTAGTACCTATTCAAAGAGGAACTATATTGAGCACTTCTCAATCCCCTAGCTCAAAAGTTGAGCAAAAGAAAATGAGTGGAATCCCATATGCATCTGCTATAGGATCCATCATGTATGCTATGATATGCACGAGACCGGACGTGTCATGCGCTTTGAGCATGACAAGTAGATACCAGCAAAATCCAGGAGATAGTCATTGGATGGCTGTCAAGAATATATTGAAATATCTTAGAAATACTAAAGATATGTTCTTAATATATGGATCTGGTGAGGAGGAGCTCGTTGTAAAGGGTTACACGGATGCGAGTTTCCAAACTGATCGAGATGATTCTCGATCACAATCGGGGTACATCTTCATTCTAAATGGAGGAGCTGTTTCTTGGAAAAGCTCGAAGCAAGATGTGGTTGCATTGTCCACTACAGAGTCGGAATACATCGCCGCTTCTTTGGCAGCACAAGAGGTTGCATGGTTGAAGAAATTCATTGCCGATCTAGGGGTTGTTCCTTCCATTCAAGAACCCCTAGAAATTCTTTGTGATAACGAGGGCACAATTGCTCAAATCAAAGAACCTCGTGCGCATCAAAAGACTAGACACATTGAGCGGAGATTCAACTACATAAGGGATGAAGTTGAAAAAGGAAAGATATGTATTCGCAAAATTCACACCGATCAAAATATTGCGGACCCACTCACGAAGCTCCTTGAAAGGCCTAAGCATGAAAGTCATACTTGTGCCATGGGACTTCGATATTCTAGTGATTGGATTTGATCTATTTTATGTATTTGGATATCGAAACATTTGTATTTGTTAACACTTTATATGAATATTGGTATTATGCATTTAAATTGTGTTATGTTCCATTTTTTTGCATGTTTAAATCCATGCATAAATTAGTTATTCTAAATGTCCGTAGTCGATCATATTTGTGGGAACAAATATGAATATAAGACTGTTATGAACTTGGATTGGTAGATGTTCAAAAGGTTTTGAATATAGAGCAATGTGTTGCTGCCAAGGTTCATAGATATTTGTGGGATACAAATATTGGACTGACCTGCACTCAAGCATTACTACATGGAATCTTTGTGATTGATCATAAGTAATCTTGATTTAAAAGGCGAATATCATTGTATCCTCAGACCTGAGATACATATTGGGTCTTGATATTCACTGAATATTACACTTTGACTTGGTTCTTCGCTGTTCTGAAACATGGCAGTACATAAGGCTAAGCTCAAGTATGATATAAGGTGATTGTGAAAGACATATGTAGTCGAAATGGGATTTGTTCCTCTTATTCGTTGAGAGGTAGATATCTAAGGCCTGTTTCAAAGTTAAATCAACAGAGAATGATCACTCTATGTCTCTAGGATTTAACATGACATCTGCGACAAAAGGATAAATGATCGATTCACCTAAATCATTTCAAGTAGGGACTTGAAGGGGATGATGTTATTGAATGGCACTACGTCACACGTATTAGGGGTAGCAAACTGTTGTTAGGCGGTATTTGCTATTTGCGTCAATATTCTATGAATCTTGTGCAAGTGGGAGATTGTTGGAATTTCGGATGCCCAAGACACATATTAAATTGACGTGGCTAGTATGTGATGATCCAAGTCAGGTCATACCCAATAACAAGTTAGACAAACACTTATGATATGTATTTATATGATATGATCTTTAAATAAATATCAATACTTGAAGCATTTAGGAAATGGGTTTCTAAATAAATGCACTTGAGAAATATAAGTAAATTATATGGATAATTTATTTTGAGAAATATGTGAATGTGTTTATTTGGCAAAATAAACACTTATGTATGTTATGTATAATACATAATTTGTTACATAAGGTATATAACATGTTATAATACATTTATATATATATTGTATAAAAGGAAAATGCAAGTGGATTTTGAGTTGGTGAGACCCATGTGATCTCACCATGAGGCCGGCCACCCCCCACCCAAAACTCACATGCATTTGCTTGTTTTATATAACCCACTAGCTACATTGGAAACACACACTTAATACATGCACTTGCTATAGTGTTCTCTCAACTCTCAAGTGCAAAAACTCTCTCTTTTTCTCTCTTGATTTTCGGCAAAAACAAGGCAAAAGGAGAAGGGTTTTTCAAGTCTAAATCCTAGCATATTTGGGTGTTTGTTGGAGGCTTGGGGTATGCAAGCTTGAAGTACTTCTATCTTGAAGACTTGGCTTTTTTAAGAACATCATCTTCTTCATATCAACCTTCTCATAAGCTTGGAAGAAGGTAGTCTTCTAAACACCCTATGGTTGTTATTTTGATTGTATGACATTCATATACATGGATCCTTATTGTTTGGGGTTTTCTTTTATAAGTTAAAATTTGGTTTTAACTATATATAACATAATGAAAGGTTCATTTTTCCGCTGCGTTTTTCATGTTACAAGGATAATATGACTTTGATAAAACCCAAAAGACCCAACAATACACTCATAGAGATTAAGATGATAGTACATATCCCCTGAGGTTTTAAGAAAGGAAAAATGGTTACCAAGTTTTTCATCAGCGATACATAGAAAGAAAAGAGTGGTTGCTGATGAGCATTAAACAATTTTTGGCAAATTGTCAGCCATCAACGGATTTTATTAGTCTTACCAGCAGCCTATTACTTTTATTATGCTTTTTCCCAAAGCATCAGGAATCAACGGATTTTATTAGTCTTTACCAGCAGTCGTTTACTGCTGGACTAGATGAAGACTTATGGCTCTTCATTGCCGTAATATTTAGCAAGTAAGACACACTTGAACTTGCTGAAGGAACTTGATATAAGTCAAGAGATCTTATCTTACAAAAGACATGTAAGTTAAGTAGCAGGGTCACTGTTTAGCATTCCCAACCTGCTGACGAGATCCTTGAATGTCTTTTCATCTAAGGGTTTAGTGAAGATGTCAGCAAGTTGATCATCAGTGGGGATGAAATAGATTTCAACATCCCCTTTCATGACATGGTCACGAATAAAGTGATATCTAATATCTATATGCTTGGTTTTAGAATGCTGAACAAGATTATGTGTGATGGCAATAGCACTTGTGTTATCACACATAATGGGTATCTTAGAAAAGTCTAAGTCATAGTCAGCTAGTTGGTTTTTCATCCAGAGGACTTATGCACAACAACTTGCTGCTGACACGTACTCTGCTTTAGCAGTGGAGATGGAAACTGTATGCTGTTTCTTACTAGACCAACTAGTCAGCCTTCCTCCCAACAGTTGACATGCACCACTGGTACTTTTCCTATCTAACATGCAACCAGCATAGTCAGAGTCAGAGTATGCAACTAGGTCAAAGTTTGAATCTTTGGGATACCAAAGACCCAATGAGGAAGTTCCTTTAAGATATTTGAAGATACACTTGACAGCAAGAAGGTGAGACTCCCTTGGGGATGCTTGATATCTTGCACAAAGACAAGTAGCAAACATGATATTAGGATGACTCGCTGTGAGATACATCAGCGAGCCAATCATCCTACGATAGTGAGTTGGGTTCAGATGCTTACCATCAGGGTCAGCATGGAGATTATTTGGAGGAGACATAGGAGTAGGCTTAGCAGTGATATTAGACATATAAAATTTAGCCAGCATGTCTCGTATGTATTTTTCTTGGTTTTTAAAAATGCCATCTGGAAGTTGGGGAATTTGTAGAAACTCATGAGAGAGAAGAAATTCAGAAAAAGTGTCATACCAAGCTCTAGGAGCTTGTTTAAGACCATATAATGCCTTATAAAGACGATAAACATGGTTTGGCTTGGTTAGATCTTCAAAACCAGGTGGTTGCTCCACATAAACTTCTTCTTCGAGTTTTCCATTTAAGAAAGCACTCTTGACATCAATTTGATATATAGTGAAGTTTCGATAAGCAGCATGTGCCAAGAATAAGCGTATTGCTTCAAGTCTGGCCACTGGAGCAAAGGTTTCGTCATAGTGGACACCTTCTTCTTGAAGGTAACCTTGAGCAACTAACCTAGCCTTGTTACGTATAACAACACCATCTTAGTCCATTTTATTTCTATAAACCCATTTTGTTCCAATGGGTTCTTTACCAGGAGGAAGAGGAACTAAGAACCAGACATGCTGTCTTTGGAATTGTGTTAGTTCTTCTTGCATAGCAGCAACCCATGATGGGTTAACCATGGCCTCTCCAATATTCTTAGGAGTGATCATTGACAAGAAATTTACATAAAGACATGTATTTCTAGTCACTGATCGGGTCATAATGCCCTGCGGAGGATCACCAATTACTTGGTGAGCAGGATGACTTGAGGTCCATTGAAGTGCAGGAACACTTGATGAACCCTGAAGAGGGGCAGCGGAAGACATAGGAATGGGATCAGCAGGAGAAGTATAAGAGGAGAGATCAATGGTAATGGAAGGTTTAATTGGGGTTTGATCAGTGGAGCCACTTGTAAGGTACCCTATTGTTGCGTGGATCGCAATAAGACGTGATTCGTTGTGTCAAGAGTGCGGAATCTTCTTGAGATAACTATATTGCTATTGCCTTTCGTTGATTAATGAACAATTAACCAACCCAAGGAGATGCACAAGGCTTGTGGTTCGTGTAGGATATCACACGAAGGAACAATTAACCTTAATTCGTAGTTTTACCAAACAATTCCCACGATTACACTAATTCCGTAGGTTAGGTCTTGTATTTATACTAGTTATGTATTGGATCGTGTAGGCTTAGGCCTTAGTTGAAGCATTAGGCCCGAAACAATAATCAATTCGATCTACCTCATGCTGACGTCAGCACGAGGCCAGTCCTACATGCTGATGACGTCAGCACGAGGTTCGACCCTTTGATTCTTTGTTTTACTTCATTTGGCTCGTACATAACATCCAATCATCGTTTAAGTATTCTACGACACTTATAAACCTTGATTCTATGTTCTTGTACCTACAAAACAATATATAACACACAAACACAATACAAAACATAAACAGATCTAATATTGAATTTCAAACGTAATCATTAAATATCAACACAAGTTATTTTTTAAATGATTAAAAACATAGTTCCTAAAACATAAACAATAATCAAATCTATCTTGCGATTGTCACAACGAATCTGCATCTACAGACTCCCCCTTGACGATTGCAACTAGATCTCTTTAAAGTCTTCGAACTTGAACTTCAAAGTTATCCATTAAACAAAAGTCTTGTGCTATTCGCATGAATTCTCTTTTGAAAACAATGTGCGAGAATGTTGCGATAGCGCCTTTCTTCAACTCTCCAAAAGTCTACTGCTGAGCAAGGTGTGTTCAAAAGTCTTCTCTGATCACCTTTTGACAAGTTGACAACCTGCATTGGATCATACATGCGTAGCAACATTTGTTCCTGTGAATCATCAACAAACATCTGTGCTTCGCCTGACTTGATAGCAGGAACCTTCTTAACACATTTAATCCTTCTCTAAACAAACCGAAATGTGCCATCTGGATTCTTAATCTTCTTCGTAGGTGTTGGCTTAATCAACCTTTCTTCTGGCTTCAGACCTCTATCACTAAAATTTCTAATTCTTTCATCTCTGAATCTATTCCAGTAGAAATTTGCAAGTCCATTGCTCTGAAGATTAAGGAACCATTGTCTTCCCAAATCTATCATGTCAGAATCACTAAGAGAGTGGAAACGTCTTTGACTCATTGACATATACTGGCATCCCTCTTTTCTCTTGATAACAAATAAATCGATTCTTTGATCATAAAACCAACTTTGTATCACTGAGAAGTACTTGGGTGCATCCTTGTCTTAGACAAACTCCCAAAACATCGATGGCTTATACGTATCACGTATTACCAAACTAGTATGTCCTCTATAACCTGGAATCAATCTATTAATAATAAACTCAGGATCTTACTGTACCGGAGGTATATTAAATCTTCCAAGATCAACCTCTTGCGTAGCTTCTATATTCCAGAATAGATCAAAAATATTATCATGTCCTTCATCTATTATATTTGCATATACAGCAAACCTCAAACTTGCTGCATTCTTAGGTTCATCTGGACTGTCTCTGATTGGATTGAGATTGAGATGTTCCACTTTAGCTATTGGTTCAACTTGAATGACTTCATCTTCATTATAGACACGATCAAAGTCATAAGGTATATCAAGCAACCTTTTTCTATCAGCTTCTGAAGTAATGAACTCTCCTTCTTGCATATCTTCATCATTGATACTTTCTAGATCTTCTTCAGCATCAAGATCGTCCAATGCACCTATCCTTTGAAGCTTATCTGCAATTCAAACGATTTACATATACAAAGATAAAGAACATAAATCATAAGTCAAGACATAATAGTATAAATACATAAAAGAAATTAAAATAAATAATACTATATTATAAATATAATGCAACAATTACGTTAATATTTATCTTATAATCTTTATCTATTTTAACTTACAACAATAATATTATATCATAAATATAATGTAACAAATACATTCAAATTTATCTTATAATCATTAAAAAAAAAAAATATCATTAGCACTAAGGTTCATAATCCGAATCTAACTCTGACTCTGAAGATGTATGAGTTAACCCTGACCGTTCTTTCATTTGATCCCTAAGTGATCCTGGATCATAATAATCATCATAATCCATAATCTCTGCTCTAGCTCTCATATGAGCTTGTGGATCATAACCCAATCTCTTTTCTAGTCTATGCACAATTAATGGGTGCAAACCTGACTCTGTAGAGGCATTGGTAGTAGAATCAGTCTTAGTTGACTCACTATCCTGAGTAGATTTTCCTTTGCTAAGATTTTCTTTTTCTATATGATTATGAGGATCATTCATTATATTTTCTCGAATCTCCCTTTCTATTCTATTAGAATTAGAATTGGAGTTACCTGAATTGGAATCTTCCTTATCATCATTATTTAGATCATCAGGATTTGCATCTGGAGCGGCCATCACAACTTTGCTTTTATCTTGAGTCCTAGAAGTACTAGCACCAGCTGTACCAAGTTTCTCTGACTCTCTTTGTCTTGGCGACTCCCCCTGAATGTTTGCAGTCTCTGTATCCATAGCATCATCAGCATCATCTTGATCTTGACCCTGATTCTCTGGCTCACCAACATCTGTTTCTCATTGTTGATTTGGATCTTGAGCGCGATCTTGATCGTCATGATCATCATCTCTAGTCTTCTTTGCTAGCTCATCATCCTTACAACCACTTTTATTTCCCCCTTGAGCCAAGAATTGGTCAAGTCTAGATCCAAGAGAATGAATAAGAGCTATCATTACGTCCATCTCTTCTTGATGTTTAGCAGCTTGGAGCTGTAGCTGATTCTCCAAAGGTGTAACCCTCAACTCTAACATCTTCTTCTCAGAGAATAAATGACTCAACTGCATTTGAACACGTACAGGTGGACGTGAAGTAGAAGCAACATCAGATGCAGAGGCATGAGGTGGGACCGTAGCTTCTAAAGAAGGCATACGAGCACTGAAAGTCCCTGTGGGAGGCATCTGAGGGCGTTGCAAAGGAGCCAACAGACGTCCCATTACTGTAGAAACATGAACTGTCGCCTGAATAGGAGCAGATGAAGGCCAAGGAGCAACAAGTGTCGGCTCTGGCTCTTGACGAACTGTAGATTCCGGAGCTGTAGGAATCGTAACAGTTGTAGCCTCAGTAACAACTTGTGCGCGAGAATCGATTCCTCTTATGATAAACTTTGGTGTCGACCTTCTTTCCCCAACACCAACATTAGCAGAAGTAGTAGACACTGAAACAGGAATATTAGAAACTGAAGCTTGAGATCTCTCCATAGGAGCTTGATATGCAGCAAACTCTCTATCAACTTCAGCCTGAGATCGCTGAGAAGTTGGAAGTCTCTCCACAGCATCAACTCCTTTTCCTTGTCTTCTTCTTCGCTTTGGTAATCTTTCTTCCTCTTCTTCATCATCTTCTGAATCTTCAACCACACTAACAGGCAATTCAGAAGGACCAACAACATCACCAACTGGAGCAGAGGTAGAAGTAGAAACTCCAGAAGTTGGTGGAACAAGATTTGTAGGATCATCAATATCCTCCATAAGAGCATCCATATCTGGATCATGCTCTAGATCTCTAGCATATAAAGGAACATTATTGAGTCTCTCAAACTGATCAGCTTGCTCTTCCTAAGGATTATCTTGAGCCTGATCATCACCAGCAGCAGCAACAACAGGTTCTTCATCTTCCCAACCTTGTCGAGGAGCAACATAGTCAGGATTTATGAGATGTCCGAACAATGGTGGATTGGTAACATTATCAGGAACACCATGACCTGCAAAGCGTTTCATACTCTTAACAAACACCATGACCATCAAACGGTAAATATGTTATTTTGTGCCGAATGATTATCATCACAAATCTTGAAAACAGAAATAATTTCTTATCGTTTCCAAACGCTCTCAACTGCTTAACAAAATTATGATATATGTACTGAGAAAAGCTGTAGGGCTTGTTCAACACAAGAGCAACCATCTAAGAAGCAGTAAAAATGTTCAACTAATCATGACTTGCACTCCGATGACTAAGGGACCTCAATAAGTAGTAGGCAAGCAATCTCCATTTGCCAAGAAGACGATTCTTGCAATAAGGATGAGTAATATCACCAACATATCCCATACGCCTGAGAGCACCGTCACAAAAGCTTTCTTCAAACTCAATAGGACCTTGCTCCATATCATCAGTTCCTAAGTCCAAAATAGTCCTTAAGTCTCCAGCAGTAAACTGAATGTTACGTCCAGCAACAGTAGTGCGAATCATAGTATGATCACTAACTTGCACCAATCTGGATGAGTTCCAGAATTCAGTAATAAGACTTATGACCAGCGGAGGATTCTCGGTCAAAGCAAAACGAATACGAGAGCGTGCTAGATACTGGAGGACACCGTGAAACTCTGGTGTGCATCCCGACTGCGTAATGCTGAGATCAATTGCAGCATTATGTTCCTTGACGAACACGCGAGCACCTTGTCCTGCCATACCTGCATAAAACAAACGAAAACGGAAAGTTAGAAATAAAAATTACAAAAATTTTCTAAGTCACACGATATGCTTCGTGGTGACGACAGCACAAGGCAAAGCCTTTTCGTGATGACGTCATCACGAACCTTCATGCAAACCCAGAATACGAAGAACAAAACATCTCCATATGATAAAATAATCGATCAAATTCAATCTTTTATATCATCTTGGACTTGATTTGATTCTTGGTATGCCCAGAAACAATGTATCGAAACGAATTCGACGAAGACGAAGTGGTTCGCGTTCTTCGTGTGAATAGTGACTGAAACACATATTTCTTCAATTAATCTTGATTTGACACTTGTTTACTTAAATTATTGTTAGATCTAACATGTATAAACATCAATTGATCTAATTTTAAGTGCAATTTAAGTCCAAAACATCAAAAATTGAAGATCTAATTATTGGTTCATCCGAGTTACTGTTCACGCGAAGAAGATTCAAAGTATTGGGCATTATAACGACTTGTAATCGTTAATTTTCATAGTCAAAACATCAATAATCTATCCTAGATTGGAAATATACCAACAATCCTGGATGAAAAAATACGAAAAGTATATGAAATTGATCGAAAATGGAACGGATGAATAGTGCGCACGAGGAAGATGAAGTTCGTGTGGTTATTTAGGGTTAATTTTCGATTAAAGGTAATTAATGAAAGGTTAAAACCCATATTTATATTCGGAGCTTCGTGGGCCGGGCCGAACACTTAGTTCATAGGCTTCGTGATGATGTCAGCGCGAGGCATGCTGACATCAGCATGAACGAAGTAGAATCTTCAGTTTTTAAATTCACACGAATTGCTTTCCTTAGCCAAATTTTGTCAATTTTCCAGAAAACTTATTAAGGAAAACTACAAAAATTCCCGAAACATAAACCTATAGACACTCGTTACTAAAAACCTGTATCTACTCGAATATGCAATTATAAATCATCCGTACTAACTTGTCATCACAATAATGTATCAAATAAATCTTACATTATTATCTTGACATAAAATCGATCATTTCTTCATTGATGTTTAACTTTAAACAAATGCAAACTTACATCAAAACATATTTAATGTATAATGCATTACAAAACATCAAAATATCATATCAGCAACCTATCACATTACATCTTAAGTTGTGATCTTGATAATACAATGATAACCTGTCACACTAAGTCTTAGGTTATTCTAAAAAGACAATGATGCATTCCACATGTAGATTAATCGTGATATAACTGATCCTTCTTGTTTCAACATGGTAGTCAAATGAAATTTGATATCTGTAACCTGCACACTTCATTAATGCATCAAGAACAATAAAATATCATAAATATGCAAAACAATCAAAATCTTAACCTAGCAATCATTACAAGATCTAAGGCAAGTCCAATCTTTGTCAAGCATACTTATCAACCAAAAATAATTGAAATTTAAAAAAAAATTCACTTCAAACACAATCAAAAATATTTTGACTTTTCAATTTTCAAAATCATTTCATTTTCTAAATTAAACAACTTATGTGTTAATTAGAAAATCCATCTTTTAAACATACTTACCATAAGCAACAAGACTCATATAATTCACTAAGAATTATAACTTTCTACAGAATCATTAGATGCTTATCAAATCTCTCGTGCAATAAGAACTAGTTTGACACACAAACTGACACTTATTAATACAAAGATAAAACAAAATAAAAACAAAAATAGCTAAAGTAAAAACTAAACTACTTTATTTATTTACAAGAAATTCTAAGTTTCTCAATATTAGATCAGATTAGCATTTACATAAGTCTACAAGCGAGATTTAATTCTCTTATTATTATTTATGAACAGTGACCCAATCACGATTACCGGCATATTTGTCCTCTTAAACACTCGGTACTTCCAGTTTCCTTTGAGTTTTGACACTTTTGACATACCTTCGCCGAGGACAGTCACCATGTAACCCGAGTAGCCTAATATGCCATTGAATAGTTTGCGAACTTATGTGACCCACATTCAGATATACTTCCGTAATCGATACAAGCACTAAGATAACAAATATTCAATATATATTCAAAAACATCCTTAAACAAATCATGAGACACTCTTTAGATAACAGAATTTAATTACTTTGTGATTTAACTTATTTGCTTTTACATTTCATTATTTATAAGGAACCCGTGATTTTCTATGAGACCCATGTAGCGAACTTTTTGACAACCTATCCCAAGTTGGAAGCTTTAGGTAGGCTAGGTATACAAAGACACCCCGAGGACATAATTATCCGAATCTCAAAGACCACATTAGCCCCTTAATTTACATTCATTTCATTTGCACAAACAATATCACATTTAGCTTTCATGCTCATGAGTTGTAGAGGTTTTTGCCTATATTTTGAACAAATCCTATAGTAATGCTAGATATTTCACAAAATTTAAGGACCAGATCAATTCATTACTGAAAAGCAAGCATTCTCAGCCATATATCTGAATATGTTTCCCACGAGAACATTGTATAATTTAAGTTCAGATTAAGAAAACCTTGCTACTTTGTGTCTACCAATATATCCCAAATTGTAATCACTGAACTAAGCAGGTATATTACGATTAAGCAGACTTAAAAGCTAAGTATCCTCACTTCTAATCATCTTACATCATTAACTTAAATCTCTTCATATTTTTGTCATTTTCTCATTTTTCACATTTTTATGATTTTTTTATGACACTAAGAACTCTTTTTGGATTTTTATGACTCTAGCTATTTACAGACACAAACTTACAAAATTAGTTCTTTGAGAGATTTAATATGAATCAGCATTCTTCATCCCATTGAGAAGAATTAATTTCTCAAATCGAGCCTTATCAAATGCTTTGGTATACAGATCAGCTAAATTATCATCAGTTATAACCTTTTCCAAATAAATTAACTACTTTTGGGCACAATCACGCAAGAAATGATGTCTAATATCAATATGTTTGGTGACCTTATGCATGACAGGGTTATTTGTAATGTCTATAACTAACTTATTGTCTATTCTAAGAGAATCCACAATACCTGGGAACAACAACTACTAGCAGCCATATACTCTGCCTCACATGAAGTCTGAGCAACACATGTCTGTTTCTTGCATTGCCATGATACTAATCTTCCTCCTAACAACTGACAACCTCCAGTCGTAGACTTTTTGTCATTGTTACAACCGCCAAAGTCCGAATCAGTATATGCAACAAAATCAAACGTTCCTCCCATTGGATACCATAGACCAAGCCCTTGGTTTCCCTTAAGATAACGTAGAATACGTTTTGCTGCAGTCAAATGTGACTCTTTCGGACTAACCTGAAATCTAGCGCAAAGACAAACAGCGAACATAATATCTGGACGCGAAGCAGTCAGATACATCAATGAGCCAATAATAACACGATAATAAGTTGCATCCACAAGTTCATCTTTCGGATCAAGAACCCCTAAACCATGATTTTGCTGAATAGGAGTACCATATGTCTTGGACTCTAACATTTGAAACCTCTCCAAGATGTCATCGACATACTTAGACTGGTGAATAAGGAATCCATCTTTCCTTTGATCTACTTGTATTCCGAAGAAAAATTGTAATTCCCCCATAGCACTCATTTCAAATACATTTTTCATGCTCATTTCAAGTTCTTTGCACATCTTTATATTAGATGAACCAATAATGATATCATCCACGTAAACTTGTACAATTAGATAATCTCGCTTCTTCCACTTGATAAACAATGTGCTGTCTATCGATCCTCTTGTAAATCCATATGTCAATAAATGTGTCGACAATTTTTCATACCACACTCTGGGTGCTTGATGCAATCCATAAAGAGCCTTATCCAGTCGATATGCTCTTCTTGGATAATTCGGATCTTCAAAGCCCGGTGGTTGGTGAACATACACTTCTTCTTTAACTTCACCGTATAAGAAGGCACTCTTAACGTCTAACTGATACACCTTTCTACCTTTGAAACTTGCATAGGCTAAAAATAACCTTATAACTTCAATCCTAGCAACTGGCGCAAAAGTTTTGTTATAGTCATATCCTTCTCGTTGTGCAAACCCCTGAACAACCAAATGTGCTTTATTTCAAGTAACGATCCCTTTTTCATCTCGTTTGCATTTATATACCCAACGAGTTCCAATCGGTTCTTTACCTCTAGGCACATCTACTAACTCCCAAACTCCAAGTTTTTCAAATTGAGCTAATTCTTCTTGCATAGCTTCAACCCAACATGGATCTTGAAGTGCTGCCTTAACATTCTTAGGTTCTACTTATGAAATGAAACCAGAATATAAACACTCAGTTATCAATCCAGTGTCTTTCACTTCACAAAACAAACTAGTCAGTTCCTTATTCAACAGATTTCTAGTTCGAACAGGTTCTGTAGCATTACCAATAATATTTTCAACAGGATGATCCTTATTAACTCGATATTGAGGAACCAAATCAACATTCAGACTTTCTCCTAAATTTGTTTTAATCTGAAACTCAGGAGAGCTAAAATCATCTTCCGATTCTTCAGAAATAAGATCCATCATCAGGTAGTGAAACCTTTGACGGAGTAAGTGGTGTAGTGTTCTCGGGTTCATTATCATCTGAATCTGTTGGCTTATTCTTGTCCTTATCACTTTCATCAATATCAGTAGTAGACTGAACTTTGGTTGGAGTAGTATCGACATTTCGAGTAAGCGAAGTTATAGGAGTATTATCCATGTGATCTCTCTAAATAATCACATCATCAACTGTCTCACGATCTGAATAAGAATCAGGACCATGTAGTGAACTAAACACACTATCGTAATCGAAGTTTTTGCCACTTCCAGAATGAATAGCGGGCTTGTAGATGCAGATTCGTTGTGACAATCGCAACATAGATTTGATTATCGTTTATGTTTTTAGGAACTTGCGTGTAATCATTTAAATAAGAACTTGTGTTGGTATTTAATGATTACGTTTGAACTTCAATATTATATCTGTTTGTGTTTTGTATTGTGTTTGTGTGTTATATAATGTTTTGCAGGTACAAGAACATAGAATCAATTTTTATAAGTGTCGTAGAACACTTAAACGGTGATTGGATGTTATGTACGAGTCAAACAAAGTCAAACAAAGAACAAAGGGTCATCCCTCGTGCTGACATCATCAGCATGTAGGAACAACCTCGTGCTGACGTCAGCACGAGGCAGATCGGTTGTTAATTATTTCGGGCCTAATACGTAATTAAGGCCTAAGCCCACACGATCCAATACGTAACTAGTATAAATAGAAGACCTAATCTACGAAATTAGGTTAATGATTTACGAATTCTTGAGAGTTATTCACGAATTAACGATCTAAGGTTATTCGTTCCTTCGTGTGATCTCCTACACGAACCACAAGCCTTGTGCATCTCCTTGGGTTGGTTAATTGCTCATTAATCAACGAAAGGCAATAGCAATCTAGTTATCTCAAGAGGATTCCGCACTCTTGACATAACGAATCATGTCTTATTACGATCCACGCAACAATAGGGCACCTTACAAGTGGTATCAGAGCCCTAAGGTTGATTACCAGAAGGTTTAAGATCGTTTTATTTGCTATTGATTGCAAATTCGTTCGAAATTCGTTTTTTTTTTTTGTGATTCGTGTATAACTTCGCGCGACCTCGTGCTTACATCAGCACGAGGTGATCCTTGCTTAGTGCCTACGTCAGCACTAACTTGACTTCGTGTCAGCTTCGCGCCACGTCTGCACGAACTGATCTTCGTGCTCAGGTGCGTGACCTCGTGTGTCTTCATGTCACGTGCTTCTCGTGTGACTTCGTGTTCTTCGTGGCACGTGCTTCTCGCGTGACCTCGTGTTCTTCGTGTCACGTGCTTCTCGCGTGACCTCGTGTTCTTCGTGCCACGTGTAATTCGTCTCACACGAACTTAGTGTTATTTCGTTTAATTTGTTAACAAAAGATTCGAAATGACTACTTTACCAGCTGCCGCAAACTCACCTAATGCCTTACTTATCAGCCAGATGATCATGCATGATCATGAGGTTGGTCGGGGTAATACACCTCCAAAGCCTTTCCGTATGGAGAATTATTGGATGTGGAAGAGACGTTTTGAAGACTACATTCGTCTCACTGACATGGAAATGTGGCTAGTAATAACTCAAGGTTTTGATTGGCCTTCATATGAGAAGAACGGAGTAATCAGTAGGTATACTTATGCTGATATGCCTATTGAAGAACGTAAAAGATACGCTGTTGAAGGGAAGGCTTTGTCAACTCTGACTATGGCATTGCCTCAAGATAGTGTACATCTGTTTAAAAAGTACACGACTTCAAAGGATTTATGGGATGCTCTCGAAAGGTATTGTGAGGGTGATGTAACTTTGAAGAAAAATCGTATCAAGCTTCTCAAGTGTCAATATGAAGCCTTTAATGGACTGAAAGGGGAATCTCTTGATGAGATTATTATTCGATTCAGTCATCTAACCACTGAATTGTCATACTTTGAAGTTGTTTATCCTCAAACTGAGCTAGTTGATAAGTTTCTGGATTCACTGCCTAAAACTTGGACTGATTATGTTCATCAACTTCAAGATGATCAGGAATACAGTACATGGGATTTTGAGAAGGTAGTCTCCAAGCTAAAGAACAGAGATATGAAGAGAAGGATTAAGGACACTCACTCAGATTTTACACAAGATCCATCCTTATATCATGCTAAGTCTGTTCATTTAGCAAGTTCCAGCTCAGGAAATAATGCATTTCTAAGTGGTGCAGAAGCTACACCAATAGTAGATGCTGATGGTATTGCCGGATATGTTGCTTATGACAATACAAATTCAAATGTTAAGAGCAATGCACAATCTTTCCATTCTATGCCAATGAGTATGAGTTCTGCAGAAGGAAGAATGAGTATTTACTCAGCCTTTTGTAATGCTCATGAAGCATTTATTGGGGGAAAGGTTACTGATCCTGCAGTAAATGATAAGGATTACAATCAAATAGATCCTGATGATTTGGAAGAAATGGATCTACAATGGCAGCTTGCTATGCTTACTATTAAAGTCAGAAGATTCACTCAGAGAACTGGTAGACCTATAGGTAATGGCACTAAAGGCTTTGACAAATCCAAGGTGAAATGTTATAATTGCGATGGATTTGGTCATTTTGCAAGAGAGTGTCAACGACCTAAGAGGATTGATAATACTATTGTTGGTCGTCAAAATTATAATCAAGGCGGTGTTACACCAAATAACCATAAGACGCAAGCAATGATTACATATCCTGTTACTCCACAGCAGCCAGTTTCGTCACCATTTTCGGAGTCAAAGGCTGTTGTTGTTCAAAATCCAGATGGTACTTATCAATGGGATACACAATCCGATGATACCTCGAATCATGCCTATATGGTAAAATTATATGATGAGGTAGCCGCAACAATTGATTATGTTGTGTACTCAAGTGAAGAAAGTGCATCTGAGACAGTACAGAAGAATATGTGTAATGTTGTTGAGATAGTAAGATCTGAGAGTGAACAAATGACTGCAATAAAAGCATTTGAAGAAAAGAAAGAGTCATCAAATCCTGTTGATGACATTTCTATGCAGAGCATTGAAGAACAGATGAAGAACTTTGAGATACCTGAAGGTATGACAACCGAAGACTTCGTTGCATACATGGCAGATTGCAAGGCTGCAGATCAGAAGGTATCATGTTCTTTATCTTCTATAATTGATGTGTGTAGAATGGTGTCAGAATTAAAACAAGAAATATTGAAACTAAAAGAAACTTCAACTAGTTTAATTGATGAAAATGTTATCCGTGAAAAGGAAGGTAATGAGTCTAAAGATTCCGATTTACTTCTACAAGATCACCAACAAACTAAATTAGTTTTTAATCCAGATGAAGTAGTATACTATACTTTGAAAGATTGTGATACAGTTTTTTATGATAAAGAAGTATCTATAAATAGGATTGAACCTAAAACAATAATTGATAAAGTTTGGTGTGTAGAAAATAAAGAAGAATGGTTAGCCGAACAAATTCCATATAAGGATAGACATTATGCTCCTTTTAAACCAATAACAAATATGGAAGAAGCAATACAGACGCTTGATACTATAAATGAAATGAAGGAGTATAGTATACCAATCCCTGAAATAGAGAATGGTCAATCTAGAAAACAACAAGTAAAGAAATGCTATACTTGTCGTGAGTAAGGCCATATAGCTATTGGATGTCCAAATAGGAAGGTCAAGAATCCTAAGAATGACAGTCAAGTCAAGTCAAAGGATGTTAATGATATTCCTAATACTAAAGGGAAAGGTAAACTAGTTGAACAAGTAGCATCACCAAAGTTTATGAGTGCATATAAAAAGGATTATTATGAGGAGTATGCAAAAAGACATCCTGATAATAAAAATGCACAGAATTATGTTAAGTTACTTAGAAATGTTTCATATGGAGAGTCTATTGTTACAGATCAAAAGAAAAGTGTCAATAGGTCTAAGACTCCAAAACGACAGGGACCTTCACAGAATACTACTTTTAGTAGTGTAAGTCCGAGTCGTTCTCGTACACCTCAAAGGAGTAATTCACCTAGGAAGATGTCTCAACAAAATCGATCCCCTCCTGTTAGAATTAATAGTTCGTCTAAATTCTATGATCGATTAGGGAGTCAACCTAGATTTGGTACCCACTCACCAAGGAATTCTCCTCCTAAGACTCGTTTCACCTCACCTAAGAAACAATCTATGACACCATCTTCATCCAAGGCTCCATTAAAGAGCGATGGATGTTGGACCGAATTAATCATTAGAGATGAATTCCGCAAACCTAAACCTCAAAAGGTATGGGTTCCCTTCAGAAACTAACCATCTTATCATCTAATGTGCAGGGAGAACCAAGGAAGCCTATTAGTCTTTGGTATGTTGATGTAACACCCCGACTACGGCGGAAACACGAGATGTCACAGAACGACATGGTACAAAAGGTTAAATGGAAAACATCTTAATTAAAGTCTTAAACCATTCCATATTAAACGATTACATAATTCAAAGTAAAGTGTTCAAAATCATAACATAAGTCCAAATCCGAATAAAAGGTAAACATGTTTGCATTACAAGTCTTCGTTCGCCTTGCAAACACATGGTCCAAAAGCGGTCCATAGGCAAACCTATTGCTCTAAACCTGAAAAGCATGAAGAAAAAGTGTCAACTACGAGAGTTGAGTGAGTTCATAGGTTTTTAACTAATACAATAAGTACATACACACATCATTACAAAATAAATTAAGATTCACCAATTCAATGAATATTTCCAATTCATCCTTTGATAATCGTTCGTTCAACTCAATTTTTAACCCATGCAAATAAATTCTTGTCACATGACCACACGGTCTAATTCCATTATCTTTGATGAGTAAATACTTGAGCCACTACTACTACCATTTTATTCAAGTCCGATTACAATCCAATAATTCAATTCATAGCACAAGCTGTCAATCAAGTGCCGTAATAATAATAACAATAATAATAATGGGTCGTGCCATGGTGACGCCCGATTATCTTAAGGTAGTTAGAACACCCGGGGGCCAGACTAGAAGTGGAGGTTGTCACGAAGGCAACCAACCTTCCAACGGTACGCTTTGGGTGGGCGGACGAAACCTAGTTGCGCAACTAACTAACTACAGGCCTCCACTTTCGGAGTAAATAGTAGTGTACCGAACGACGCGGTTTGACAGAACTCAAGCTCATCACATAAATTCTTTATTAACATTTCATACTCATATATCAAGAATCATTTCATATAACAAACTCTCTTTCAAGAAACATTGCATATATATAGAAAGCAGTTTCATTTATCATACTTTTCACCCCGAAAGTAAAACACATAAAAAGAGTTTGAAAGGGGGCTATGACTCACTTGATTTGAGAGTAAAGGGGGCTGATCAAATACGAGATGGGTGCCTAGCGATGTCGTTCCCCAAGCAAGCCTAAACCATGGTATTCAAATATACACAACGTAAGTGCGTATTACATGAACTAGTGAGCTAGATCATGAGATTTATGCTAGTAGGCTTGCCTATCTTTGGTTGTTACTTAATTATGGAATCAAAGTGTATTATGATGTTCAAGATGTTTGGTTAAATTGGGATTGATGGTAAGAGTAGTTTTTGCGTCAAGCGTTTTTGCGCGTTTGTTGAAATTTCGGTAATTCGGCTTTGATTCGCGAGATTTCTTTTGCACACTTTGCTTTGTACTATTAATTGATATTGGTACAGTAGTATTTTGGATTTTAAAATATATTTTCTGATTTATATTAATTTCCTTGATTTATTATTATTTAATTAATTATTTATTCCATTTATTCATTAATTAATTAAATAATTCCTTATAATTATTCTTAGGTTCTTAAATTACCTTTAAAATTCATAGATAATTATATTTTGATTATCTACTGAGTATTATGCCTTTAAACTTGTAATATTATTTATTCATTTATTTATTTAAGCTTTATTACTTATTTATTAATAATAGTAATTAATTAGTGATTTTTAACTTAGCTAGTTATTCTTAAATTATGTAAAACTTGGTTCTTTCCTTGAAATTAATTTTCCCCAGTAGGTTTAAGTTATTTTAACTCTATTTATGTGATTTTGTCCAAGTTCATGATTCATATAATTTATTAT
Organism: Erigeron canadensis; assembly: GCF_010389155.1. NCBI lineage: Eukaryota > Viridiplantae > Streptophyta > Magnoliopsida > Asterales > Asteraceae > Erigeron > Erigeron canadensis. The sequence continues at coordinate 15,481,640 of NC_057765.1, forward strand.
TGATTTATTTATTCCTTAAAATCCCTTTTAAATTCATTAAATTATAAAAACACTTAGAAATCATCACAAGAGCTTTTGTCTAAAATCCCAGGCCCTTTTTAGGCAACTTTTATCAAATAAAATTTGTAACCATTCAATCTCTCTTGTGTGCTTATAATTTGAGGACTTTTAAACATAAAATCGTTTACCGAAATAGCGATTTTTGCCTCATTTCTCAACCAATTTAAATGCTTCAAAAGGGATTTTTGTTCTTATTTCATTTTGTCCAGAATGTCCATCATATTTTGATGGGTTAAGTCGTGATTGTGGTGGTGGTGTGCTATGTGCAATTTTGTGCTTTCGGTTGGTGATTATTTGACCCGAAAAGACTATTTTTGAGCTTATTCTTGCCATGCATCAAATGACTTGAGTTTTATACTTTTAATATGTCATATTTCCAGTATGTTCATCACATTTTCATGGTCATATAGTTATGGTGCATGTGTGTGCTCAAAATGCATTTTAACAAGTTTTCGGTTTTCGATTTCAAGCCTATTTTGCCTTGTTTGGTTCCATAATCATATTTTTGTTATTACCATAATTTTTCCAGAATATTAACTTTGATTTTAACACATTTTTCACCTATGACAAGCCTAGCTTCATCTCATAATCCAAACAATAATCCAACATTCTTAAATCTAGCATATATGCACTTAAATCAACACTTTTTAACATAAAGCTTTAACCATCAAAAATCCATTAAATAAAAAATATATTTTTCATGAAATATTCCAGAAATATAAATACAAATATTTATATATCATGTTCACCTTTTTATATAAAAAGTTACTTTACAATCTATCAACACATAACACCTTTTTGAAGCTAGCTTTTATAGATCCAACACTTTATCAACAAAATCTATAATTTTTATGAATATTTCCAGAAATATCACTTTCATAATATGCATGAATATAGCCATCTTTCAAAAGAAAAATCACATCAAAGACTATTAAACTTATATCCACACTTTTGGGTCTTAAACTAGTTGAATCCTTGGATCTTTCTTCATGGATTCAACATGCATGAGCATGGAAAGAAAGATCCTATCAACTTTGCCCTCATCAAGTGTATATTCAAAAGAAAACATGAAGAAAACACAACCTTTTGATAAGACCTTTTTAATATAAACAAGAACAAGATTAATCTAGTAAAGAGATGAAGATATATACCCTTGAAGAACAAGTTTTTGATGATGAAAATGGGCAGAAAATTCGTGACTCCTCAAGCCTCCAACACCCTAGTTTCAACCTTAAACAACCCTTAATATGTAGCTTAATCAAACCCTTGTTTATTCTAACCTAAACCCTTATTATTAACAAGTGTTTAGATGAGTTTTTGTTCTTGTTCTTGGTTGTATAGGGGCTGCCGAAATGGAGAGGGAGAGAGGGAGAGAAGGAAGAGTTTTTGAGAGAAAATGAATTGTGTGTGTGTGGGAGAAGAGAGTGTTTGAGTGTTAATTGCTTGGAAGTGTAAGAGTGTGTAATTTGAAAAGGAGTGTGTGTGCTTAAGGGGGGAAGGGGCCGGCCTCATGAGGGGGGAAATGGAGGGGTTTGTTTTTTTTTTTGTATATAATTTTGTTGTATAAGTATAAGTGTGGGTATATGTTAAGTGTGGATTTAATTTGTAAGTGTTTTGTTAGTAAAATATAAGAAATTAGTTGTTTTAGTTAGGAATATGTATATGTGTGTGTAAGTCATGTATATTTATGTGTGTGGATATATTTTTGTATTTTTAGTTGGTTACATAGGTCATTGGTTGTAAATTTGTATTAATTTCTAAGCTTATATACTTACTTATTAAATTTTCGACGCTTTTTTTTCGTACATAATACGTCTAATTATATTTTTAGTTGGAAATTTTATTTATCATGATCATATCCTCTTGATTTGGTTTTATTTTTGATTTGTTGGGCAATCCATAAGAATTTTGACTGGTATCTCAATTTGTGAGCCTTAAGTTATTATTATCGTATCGATTGATCACCTCTAAAAATTTTTGTTCCGAGGTACTTTCATTGGGAAATCCTTTTACATATCATTAGCTTTAGATTACTAATTTGGGGTATTACCTACTAGCTTCAAGTATAACTAGGGCTTGCGGGAACGTAAACAACCTAACTAGCACATATATAATATTAAAAGTACGGTTGTTACAGTTGACAGTGGATGCTCTCAGCACATGACAGGGGACAAGAATGTTTTGTCCAATTATGAAGATATAAATGGTTCGTACGTTAGTTTCGCTGGTCCCAAGGGCGGCAACATTTCGGGCCAAGGTGATGTTGTCAATGGGAAGATCACGCTGGAGAAAGTCAATTATGTGGAACAATTATCACATAATTTATTAAGTGTTTCTCAGATTTGTGACAAGGGTAACACTGTCCATTTTAATGAGAAAGAAGCACTTATATTGAAACCAGGATATGTTATTCCTGAAAACTGGATCCTGCTAAAAGCTCCTAGGAAGAGAGACATCTATGGCCTTGTGTTAGTTGTTGATAATCCAGAGGAGTTTATTTGCTTGTTATCAAAAGCAAACGAATCTGAATCGTTACTATGGCATAGAAGAATGGGACATATCAATTTCCGAAAGATGAATGACATTGTCAAACATGGTTTAGTTGACGGCGTTCCCATGAAGCGGTTTGGAATGGAAGACAAATGTGTACCTTGTCTGAAAGGTAAACAACAAAAGTCTGCACATAAACCGAAATAGAGAATTCTATTGCCAATCCTTTCGAGTTACTTCACATGGATTTATTTGGTCCAGTAAATGTAAGAAGTATCGGTGGGATGTATTACTGTTTGGTGGTTACTGATGATTACTCGAGATTCTCATGGGTATTCTTTCTTAAATCGAAAGATGAAACTCCGCAGATTTTGATAAATTTCTATATCGAAACTGAAAATATTTATGGCGTTCGTGTTAAGAGAATCAGGAGTGACAACAGAACTGAATTTAAGAATAATGTGATGGATGTCTTTTGTTTGTCAATGGGAATTCAACATCAATACAGTTCCCCGTGTGAACCACAACAGAATGGAGTTGCTGAAAGGAAGAATAGGACTCTAATCGAGATAGCTAGAACTATGCTTGCAGATTCAGGGCTTCCTACTATGTTTTAGGCGGAAGCGGTGAATACAGCTTGTCATATTTTAAATAGGGTTACAGTAGTTAAGCGTCATAATAAGACTTGTTATGAGTTTCTACATAAGAAGAAACTGAATTTATAGAATGTTGAACCATTTGGTGTACCGTGTACTTTCTTGAAGTATCTACCTCAGTCAAAGTTTGATTCAAAGGTTGAAGAGGGATTTCTCATGGGTCATAAACCGGGAACATCAATTCGACGGGTTTACAACAAACAGACCGGCAAAGTTGATTTGGGAACAAATGTCAAGATTGTCAATCATAAGCCCGCTATACATTCTGGAAGTGGCAAAAACTTCGGTTATGATAGTGTGTTTAGTTCACTACATGGTCCTGATTCTTATTCAGATCCTGAGACAGTTGACGATGTGATTATTTTAAGAGATCACATGGATAATACTCCTATCCGCCTACTCAGAATGTCGATACTACTCCAATCGACATTCAGTCTACTACCGATGTTGATGAAAGTGGTAAGGACAAGGATAAGTCACCAAATTCAGACAATAATGAACCCGCAAACTCTACACCACCTACTCCATCGAAGGTTACACTGCCTGATGATGATCCTATTTCTGAAGAATCGGAAGATGAATTCAACTCTCCTGAGTTTCAGATTAGAACAAATTTAGGAGACAATTTGAGTGTTGATTCGGTTCCTCAATATCGAATTAATAAGGATCACCCAGTTGAAAATATTCTTGGAAATGCTACAGAACCTGATCGAACTAGAAATCAATTGAATAAGGATCTAACTAGTTTGTTTTGTGAAGTGAAAGACACTAGATTGATAACTGAGTGTTTGTATTCTGGTTTCATTTCACAAGTAGAACCTAAGAATGTTAAGGCAGCACTTCAAGATCCATGTTGGGTTGAAGCTATACAAGAAGAATTAGCTCAATTTGAAAAACTTGGAGTTTGGGAGTTAGTAGATGTGCCTAGAGGTAAAGAACCAATTGGAACTCGTTGGGTATATAAATGTAAATGAGATGACAAAGGGATCGTTACTAGAAATAAAGCACGTTTGGTTGTTCAGGGGTTTGCACAACGAGAAGGATATGACTATAACGAAACTTTTGCACCAGTTGCTAGGATTGAAGCTATAAGGTTATTTTTAGCTTTGCAAGTTTCAAAGGTATAAAGGTGTATCAGTTAGACGTTAAGAGTGCCTTCTTGTATGGAGAAGTTAAAGAAGAAGTGTATGTTTACCAACCACCGGGGTTTGAAGATCCGAATTATCCAAGAAGAGCATATCGTTTAGATAAGGCTCTTTATGGATTGCATCAAGCACCCAGAGTGTGGTATGAAAAGTTGTCGACACATTTGTTGACAAATGGCTTTACAAGAGGATCGATAGACAGCACATTATTTATCAAGTGAAAGAAGCAAGATTATCTGATTGTACAAGTTTATGTGGATGATATCATTTTTGGTTCATCTATATAAAGATGTGCAAAGAGTTTGAAATGAGCATGAAAAATGTATTTGAAATGAGTGCTACGGGGGAATTACAATTTTTCCTCGGACTACAAGTAGATCAAAGGAAAGATGGATTCTTTATTCACCAGTCTAAGTATGTCGATGACATTTTGGAGAGGTTTCAAATGCTAGAGTCCAAGACATATGGTACTCCTATTAAGCAAAATCATGGTTTAGGAGTGCTTGATCTGAAAGATGAACTTGTGGATGCAACTTATTATCGTGCTATTATTGGCTCATTGATGTATCTGACTGCTTCGCGTCTAGATATTATGTTCACTGTTTGTCTTTGCGCTATATTTCAAGCTAGTCCGAAAGAGTCACATTTGACTGCAGCAAAACGTATTTTACGTTATCTTAAGGGAAACCAAGGGCTTGGTCTATGGTATCCAATGGGAGGAACGTTTGATTTTGTTGCATATACTGATTCGGATTTTGGCGGTAGTAACAATGACCGAAAGTCTACGACTGGAGGTTGTCAGTTGTTAGGAGTGAGATTTGTATCGTGGCAATGCAAGAAGCAGACATGTGTTGCTCAGTCTTCATGTGAGGCAGAGTATATGGCTGCTGGTAGCTGTTGTTCCCAGATATTATGGATTCAGCAACAACTTCATGACTACGGTATGGATTTTCTTGATACTCCTATTAGAATAGAGAATAAGTCAGCAATAGACATTACAAATAACCCTGTCATGCATAAGGTCACCAAGCATATTGATATTAGGCATCATTTCTTGCGTGGTTATGCCCAAAAGAAATTAATTCATTTGGAAAAGGTTATAACCGATGATAATTTAGCTGATCTATATACCAAAGCATTTGATAAGACTCGATTTGAGAAGTTAATTCTTCTCAATGGGATAAAAAATGCTGATTTATATTAAATCTTTCAAAGAACTAATTTTGTAAGTTTGTGTCTGTAAATAGCTAGAGTCATAAAAAATACAAAAAGAGTTCTTAGTGTCATGAAAATAATAAAAATATGAAAAATGAGAAAATGACAAAAATATGGAGAGATTTAAGTTAATGCTGTAAGATGATTAGAAGTGAGGATACTTAGCTTTTAAGTCTACTTAATCGTAATATAACTTCTTAGTTCAATGATTACAATTTCGGATATATTGGTAGACACAAAGTAGCAAGGTTTCCTTAATCTGAACTTAAATTATACAATGTTCTTGTGGGAAACATATTCAGATATATGGTTGAGAATGCTTGCTTTTCAGTAATGAATTGATCTGGTTCTTAAATTTTGTGAAAGATCTAGCATTACTATAAGATTTGTTCAATGTAAAGGTAAAAACCTCTACCAATCATGAGCATGAAAGTAAATGTGATATTATTATGCAAATGAAATGAATGAAAATTAAGGGGCTAATGTGGTCTTTGAGATTCGGACAAGTATGTCCTCGGGGTGTCTTCGTATACCTAGCCTACCTAAAGCTTCCAACTTGGCATAGGTTGTTAGAAAGTTCTCTACATGGGTCTCATAGAAAATCATGGGTTCCTTATAAATAATGAAATGCAAAAGCAAATAAGTGAAATCACAAAGTAATTAATTTCAGTTATCTAAAAAGTGTCTCATGATTTGCTAAGGATGTTTTTGAATATACATTGAATTTTTGTTATCTTAGTGCTGGTCTCGATTACGAAAGTATATTTCAATGTGGGTCACATAAGTTCGCAAACTATTCAATGGCATATTAGGCTACTCGGGTTACATGGTGACTGTCCTTGGCCAGGGTATGTCGAAAGTGTCAAAATTCAAAGGAAACTGGAAGTACCGAGTGTTTAAGAGGACAAATATACCGGTAATCGTGGTTGGATCACTGTTCATAATTAATAATAAGAGAATTATTTCTCAATTGCAGACTTATGTAAATGCTAATCTGATCTAATCTGCAGAAACTTAGAATTTCTTGTAAATAAATAAAGTAGCTTAGTTTATTTTTATTTTTATTTTATTTTAATTTTTGTAATAAGTGTTAGTTTGTGTGTCAAACTAGTTCTTATTGCATGAGAGATTTGATAAAGCATAAAAATATATGATTGTTAGTGAATTGTATAAGTCTTATTGTTTATGGTATAAGTGTTTTTAAAGATGGATTTTCTATTTAATACATAAGTTATTTAATTTAGAAAATGAAATGTTTTGGAAATTGAAAAGTCAAAATATTTTTGAATGTGTTTCAATTAAATTTTTGGTTGATAAGTATGCTTGACAAAGATTAGACTTGCCTTAGATCTTGTAATGATTGTTAGGTTAAGATTTTGGTGTTTTGCATATTTATGATAGTTTTATTGTTTTTGATGCCTTAATGAAGTTTGTAAAGTTTGCAGGTTACAGATAATAAACTCATAATATATGATATCAAAATTTTTATTATTGAAGGCAGAATTGTTTTCGCTTGTTTTGTCAGCCCTTTGAATTGTAATGCAACGGACAATAAAAGGTGTTCAGAAATTGCTTCTACAGAGATTACAAGTGATACAAGGATGATCTGCTTTAATAACCTAAGACTTAGTGTGATAGGTTATCGTTTTATTATCAAGATCACAACCTAAGATGTAATGTGATAGGTTGTTGATATGATATTGTGTCATACATTATACATAAAATTTGTTTTGATGTAAGTTTGTATTTGTTTGAGTTAAACATTAATGAAGAAATGCTTGATTTTATGTCAAGATGATAATGTAAGATTTATTTGATACATTATTGTGATGACAAGTTAGTACGGATGATTTACGATAGCATATTCGAGTAGATACAGGTTTTTTTTTTAGTAATGAGTATCTACAGGTTTATGTTTCTGGAATTTCTGAAATTTTTCCTTGTTTACATTTCTGGAAAATTCGTGAAATTTGGCTAAGGAATGAAGCTTATGTGCTTTAAAATATGAAAATTCGAAATCACCTCGTGCTGACGTCAGCATGCCTCGCGCTGACGTCATCACGAAGCCCACGAACTCCGTGTTCGGCCCGGCCCATGTGGATTCGAATATATATATGGGTTGAGTATTCATTAATTACCATTAATCACATATTAACCCTAAATAACCACACGAACTTCGTCTACCTCGCGCCACTATTCATTCGTCTACTTTTCGATCGATTTCACCCTCTTTTCGTGTTTATCATTCAGATTTATTGGTAAATTCATGATCTAGGATAGATTATTGATGTTTTGACTATTAAAATTTGACGATTACAAGTCATTAAAATAATGCCCAATGATTGACTTGTTCTTCGCGTGAACAGTACCACGAACGAACTAAGGATTGAATCTTTGATTTTTTATGATTTGGACTGAAATTGGACATAAAATTAGATTAACTAATGTTTGTACAGTTTAAAATCAAGATTAATTGAAGAATCTATGGCTCGTTTACTATTCACACGAAGCAGATGACGAACACGAAGAACATCTACTTCATGTTCATCTAAATTGAATTCGTTTCGATTTTTTAGTTTTTCTGGGCATACGCGAACCATAAACAAGTCCACGATGATGTTTTAGATTAATTTTAACATCATATGGAGATGTTTTTGTGCTTCGTGTCCTGGGTTCATGCTTGGTTCGTGCTGACGTCACGACGAAGGAGATTCTCCTCATGACGACGTCATCATGAAGCAGAAGCCAAAACCCTATTTTTGTTTTTTCGTTTATTCTAACCTTTTGTTTTCTTGTCGTTCTGTTGTTTGATTTTATGCAGGTATGGCTGGACAAGGTGCTCGCGTGTTCGTCAAGGAACATAATGCTGCTATTGACCTCAGCATTACGCAATCAGGATGCACACCAGAGTTTCATGGTGTCCTTCAGTACTTAGCACGCTCTCGTATTCGTTTTGCTTTGACCGAGAATCCTCCGCTTGTCATAAGTCTTATTACTGAATTCTGGAACTCCGCCAGATTGGTGCAAGTTGGTGATCACACTATGATTCACACTACTGTTGCTGGACGTAACATTCAATTTACTGCTGGAGACTTAAGGACCATTTTGGACTTAGGAAGTGATGATATGGAGCAAGGTCCTGTTGAGTTTGAAGAAAGCTTTTGTGACGGTGCTCTCAGGCATATGGGATATGTTGGTGATATTACTCATCCTTATCGCAAGAATCGTCTTCTAGGCAAATGGAGATTACTTGCCTACTACTTATTGAGGTCTCTTAGTCATCGGAGTGCAGGTCATGATCAGTTGAACATTTTTACTACTTCTAAGGTGGTTGCTCTTGTGCTGAACAAGCCCTATAGCTTTTCTCAGTACATATATGACAATTTTGTAAAGCAGTTGAGAGCATTTGGGAACGATAAGAAATTTTTCTTATTTCCAAGATTTGTTATGATAATCATTCGGCGCAGAATAGCAGATTTACCGTTTGATGGTCCTACTTTCAATTTGGGTCGTCTGACTCATAAGGTGTTTGTTGAGAGTATGAAGCGCTTTGCAGGTCATGGTGTTCCTGATAATGTTGCCAATCCACCATTGTTTGGACATCTCATAAATCCTGGCTATGTTGCTCCTCGACAAGGTTGGGAAGATGAAGCGCCTGCTGCTGCTGCTGCTGATGATCAGGCTCAGGAAGATCCTCAAGAAGAGCGAGCTGATCAATTTGAGGGGCTCAATGATGTTCATCTTTATGCTGGAGATCTGGAAGATGATCCAGATATGGACGCTCTTATGCAGGATGTTGATGATCCCGCAAATCTTGTTTCTACATCTACTGGAGTCTCTACTTCTACCTCTGCTCCAGTTGATGTTGATGTTGGTCCTTCTGAAGTCCCGGTTAATGTTGTTGAGGACTCAGAAGATGAAGAAGAGGAAGAAAGACTGCCAAAGAGAAGAAGAAGACATGCAAGATCTCAAGGTGAAGTTGATAGAGAGTTTGCCACATATAGTGAAGCCATGGAGAGGTCTCATGCACCTGTTGTTGGTGATACTCCATTGGTTGCTGCTTTAAGAGCTTATGTCTCTGAGATTCCTGCGTCTTTGTCTGCTCCTTTGGCTGGTGTTACTGTTGGGGAGAGAAGGTCGAGACCAAAGTTTATTATAAGGAGAATTGGTTCTCGCGCACAAGTTGTCACTGAAGCTACCACTATTACGATTCCTGCTGTTTCGGAGTCTATAGTTCCGACACTTGTTGCTCCTAGGCCTTCGTCTGCTCCCATTCAGGCGACAGCTCCTGTTTCTACAGTTATGGGACGTCTGTTGGCTCTTCTGCAAAGACGACAGATGCCTCCCACAGGAACTTCTAGTGCTCGTATGCCTTCGTTTGAAGCTACGATGTCCCCTCAGGTCTCTACATCTAACGTTGCTTCTACTTCACGTCCACCTGTACCTGTTCAAGTGCAGCTGAGTCGTTTATTTTCTGAGAAAAAGCTGTTAAAGATGAGGGTTACAGCTTTGGAGAGTCAGCTAAAGCTCCAAGCTGCTAAGCATCAGGAAGAGATGGACATGATGACCGCTCTTGTTCATTCTCTCGGATCTAGACTTGACCAATTCTTGGCTCAAGGGGGAGATAAAGATGGTTGTAGAGATGATGAGCTTGCAAAGAAGACTAGAGATGATGATCATGAAGATCAAGATCCAGCTCAGGGTCAAGATCAAACACAACCAGGTGAGCCAGAGAATCAGGGTCAAGGTCAAGATGCTGATGATGCTGCTATGGATACAGAGACTGCTGATGTTCAGGGGGAGTCATCAAGACAAAGAGAGTCAGAGATTGCTGGTACAGCTGGTGCTAGTACTTCTGGGACTCAAGCTAAAGGCAAAGCTGTGATGACCACTACAGATGCAGATCCTGATGATCCAGATAACAATAATGATGGGGAAGATTCCAATTCAGGTAACTCCGATTCTAATTCTGATAGAATAGAAAGGGAGACAATGAATGATCCTCATAGTAATAAAGAAAAAGAAAATCTTAGCAAGGAAAATCTACTCAGGATAGTGAGTCAACTAAGACTGATTCTACTACCAATGCCTCTACGGAGTCAGATTTGCACCCTTTAATTGTGCATAGACTAGAAAAGAGATTGGGATATGATCCACAATCTTATATGAGAGCTAGAGCTGAGATTATGGATTATGGTGATTATTATGATCCAGGATCACTGAAGGATCAAATGAAAGAACAGTTAGGGTTAACTCATACATCTTCAGAGTCAGAGTCAGATTCGGATTATGAACCTTAGTGCTATTGATTTTGTATTTTTAATTAATATGTGTACATTAGATTACTTGAGTTATAATAACAGTTTAGAGTGTTAATCAAAGTGTTATTCAGCTTAGAATAGTTATCAATGAATTATTCTGTTCGGCTTAACATATTGACAGTGTAATTTTAAAGTACTCGAGTAATGAAAAATAATGATTATAAGATAAATATTAATGTATGTTGTAACAACACGATTTTATCACTTGAATTCACATCAACAATGGCGGTTTAGAGTGTGTGTGTGTTCTTGGTGTTTGTGTGTGTGTTGAGAGAGAATTGAGATCAAGTGTGTGTTATTCATGTGTAATGGTATGAAAATGTGTCAAGAGTTATGTCAAAGTTATGATTTCTAAGGAATTGAGGGCTATTTATAGTCTAAACTAACCAACTATGCTAATTATCACAATTAGCCCCTCAACCTTAGAAATTATGAACACATGACTTAACAACAAGTCCATAACTTAAATTACAATGTATCACTATTTTTGGATTTCTAACATTCTCCCCCTTAGTGATATATTGTAAGGTCTGAAGAACGTGTTGTTTTGTCTTGTAGGAATGATTTTGATGAGCCCGGTGGTGAAGACAATTGGTGTGTTGAAACAAGTCTTCAAAGCTTTCTCATTGTCTTTGGAGAGCTTGATTCAGTCTTGGTCTTGGACTTCTTGAAGTTAAATCATTTGTTGATTCTCAATGTTCTTTTTGAACAGAGAATGATGAGTGTGTGTGTATTAAATCTTCGAGGATTGTTGAATCAAGGATCAGAGTTGTCTTTTGAAATGCGGAAGATATGAACTTGTCTTGAATTCTTCATTCTTCGAATCTTGAAGTCTTTTCTTTGAAGTCTTGGAATGAATTTTCAGAAATATGTACTCTCCCCCTTGATATGTGTAATGCAGCTTTTGGTAAAGTGTTGTTGTATGACTTGAAGATCTTTAATTTGATGAAGACTCTTTTTGAAGCATTTCTTCTTTAGTCTTGAATCTTCAGCCTTTTGTCCTTTGAAGCTTTGATCTTTGTCACATCGTCTTAAACACTTTTGAGAGTAAACATATCAATAATATTTTGGAAATTCTTTTATGAAAGTAATAATGCTCCTTCTCAATTCATTAGTAATCATGGTCTTTGATTGGAGCATTTTTGAACTTTTTGTAACATCTTGAGTGAGCATCCTTTCATTATTGATCTTGATCTTCTTATCCTTAAAATCATTCTAATTTCTTCCTTAATAAAAAAAAAATCAATCATACTATTTTCTCCCCCTCGTAATGACAATGTTGGGAACCAATGTCATTATGCAAACGTTGATTGAATAGAACATCAAAAGAAATCAAAAGAACCATAGCTCAATGGTGTTTACACAAAGATATATGAACTAACAAGTCATTAACCCAAACCATTAATCCAACCCAAATAACCCTATGGGTGACTAAAATGTAAGGTTGAAGTTGTTGGTATAAGCATTTTATTATGGTGTTGGTGTTTTCTGTGTTGGGGTGATGAGAAAAGAAACTGGATAAGAATGATCCGTTTGCATTCAAAAATCGAAAGGATTAATGAAATGACCGAAAGAAATGTGTACCATTTATCGGATTTCCTATGTATTATTGAGAAATCCACAAAGCAAACCCCTAACATAGTTTGGTCTTTTGGCTTTTTAACCTCAAGATTGCTTCAAAGAATGTAAATCATGGTCAGTGTCACCTAAGCGTTCGATAACCATGTTCTACTATCCTTAAAGACTTTTAGGAAAAAAAATCCAAGGTCACAATAGATTTCTTGTTAACTCAATAATTACACAAATACAATTACGAGACCTACGTTCAAAGCGGGAAATGATGTTAGCAATGGTAGGATTTTCATTTGATCATCGTGAAATATCAATTAAGATATCACTACAAATGTTCCGGCTATATCACAAATATAAGCATGTATATCACAAAGATATGACGCAAATGTGTCCTAAAGAATGAAAAATGATCAAATCAATGATCAATCACAAGAGCTCTAGACACAAAGTGATCAAATGAAGTCGGGGACTGGAGCAGAGTGTCACCCTTTTTCAATATCAACGTCTTCCAAATGAAGAGTCAATAGAAATGAGAAAAGCTCCGTGAGAAATAAAACAAGCATTTGTTAAGAAACACTTAAGTGGTTAGGTAAAGATGTGCATCGCTTCACTGGGTCCATGAAGGCTTCTTCAATACCGAGATATCAATAAATGACATCCGATAGAAATGTGTTTTACCCGACGATTTGAGAATTTTAGTGAAGGGTATCAATTCTTTTAACCCTTTTCTCACAACATTATCACCATAACCTCTCACTTTTCGACTGTACTCCCTCCAACTTAGTTGCACGAATTCATCATCACTCAAAAATACCCTCACTATCTAATGAAAGAAGTGAATACTCCGGGGTTAGAACTCATCGGCGATGATGAAATTCATGGAGTAGAAATTTAAGAAAACCCTAGTTGCTCATGTGCAAACTAAACACCAAACTTCCTTTGAAGAAAAAAAATCATCAAATGTGAAAAAAAATCTTTTAAAACACATTTAAAGTTTGAAAGAGATTTGAAATCACAAACTCCCCCTTAATCTATGCAAAGATAGATCAAAAATATTTTCATAGAAAAGGTGGAGCAAACATGATTTGTGTGAGATCAAACAGGTTTTATGAAAAGTGAACTCAATCAATTGTTCAAGATGTGACAACTCAGGAGTACACAAAGGCGTTCAATCCTTTGCTTCTCATATCAACAATTGAGAGTTTTTGAAACAGGTGCAACAAAATTGCAATCAACATCTTGTATTACACATATACATTCATATAAGACCACTTGGAAGTACACAAAGGCGTTCAATTCCGTGTTATCTTATATCAATTTATATGTATAACAACATGAATAATTCCAACTTTGAAGCATAAATAAATTTTCTTTTTAAAAACCGGGTTGCATACATAGTATATGCAAGCCATTATGAAATAAATAATACAAATAAGCACGGGTTATACACTGAGTGTGCATAAGCCACTTTAAAATAAATACTTCATGTAAGCACGGGTTACATACAGAATATATGCAAGCCAATTTAAAATAAATAGTTCAATGAAGAACGGGTTGCATACAGAATATATGCAAGCCACTATGAAAGAGAAAAAAAATTAAGAAAATCTTTTTGTTATTTTTCAAAATTTTATATTTTTGTATTTGATTTTTGTTTTTCTACTTTTTATAATTTTTGAAAAATGAATCAAGAATTTCTTCCATTGTAAAGTGAATCAAGGATCAAGATTTAGCATACCAAGTTTAGAGATTAAGAAATTAAACCTCTTTTCGTCCAGTGATTTTGTGAACAAATCAGCGAGTTGGTAGTCAGTTCCCACGAAGTAGAGTTCGATGTCACCTTTCTCAACATGATCTTTGAGAAAATGATATCTCACATCAATGTGCTTTGAGCGTGAGTGGTTGACTGAGTTGACAGCAATTGCAATGGCACTTTGTGAATCACAATAGATAGGGACACGATCATATTTTCAGACCATAATCGGTAAGCTGTGTCTTCATCCATAGCACTTGAGCACAACAACTAGCAGCAGTCACATATTCAGCCTCCACTGACAGTGATACACAATTTTGCTTCTTGGATGACCAACTTACAATCTTATCCCCTAAGAATTGTAAAGTACCAGATGTGCTCTTGCGATCAAGCTTACAACCTGCATGATCTGCATCTGAATAGGCAGTTAAATTGAATCCATATCCCTTGGATACCAGAGACCAAGATTGGGTGTACCCTTCAGATAACGAAAAATTCGTTTCACAACTTGGTAATGTAAATCAGTCGGAGCGGCTTGATACCTAGCACACATACATGTTGCAAACATTATATCTGGGTGAGATGCTGTAAGATACAACAACGAACCAATCATGCTTCTATACCTCTTTTGGTCAAATGGTTTCCCATTTTTATTAGCATTAATGTTTGTACGAGCAGCCATTGGGGTTGAAATTGAAGAACATGTAGTCATATCAAACTTTTTCAACATATCCTTTATGTACTTACCTTGTGATATAAAAATACCAGTTGATAATTGTTTGATTTGTAGACCCAAAAAGTAATTCATTTCCCCAATCATGCTCATTTCAAAATGATTGACCATTAGAGATGAAAAGTTTCGGCAAAAAGTTTGACTGGTTGACCCAAAAATAATGTCATCAACATATATTTGGACAAGTAAAACATGCTTACCTTGCTTATGAATAAACAGGGTAGGGTCAATGGTGCCTTTGGTAAAGCCACCTTTGAGTAAGAAAGTAGTTAAGGAATCATACCATGCTCGGGGTGCCTGTTTTAAACCATAGAGAGCTTTGTCTAACTTGTAGACATGATTTGGATTCTTAGGATCGACAAAACGTTCAGGTTGCTCCACGTAAACTTCTTCTTTGAGTTCTCCATTCAAGAACGCTGTCTTCACGTCCATTTGAAACACTGTGAAGTTTCTGAATGCGGCATAAGCTAAGAATATACGAATGGCCTCCATTCTTGCAACAGGAGCGAAAGTTTCGTCGAAATCCACACCAGGTTGTTGGCAGTAACCCTTTGCAACCAATCTAGCTTTGTTCCTTACTACAACACCATTTTCATCCTTCTTGTTCTTGAAAATCCACTTGGTGTGAATTGGTTCTTCTTTCCTTGGATTTGGAACCAATCTCCATACCTTTAGTCTCTCAAACTGAGCTAATTCATCTTGCATTGCTTTAACCCACTCTGGATCACAAAGAGCTTCAGAGATTGTTTTGGGTTCGATGTTACTCAGTCAAAGTGCAACAAGACACTCATTGACTGTAGTACGGGTAGAAACACCAGCTTGTGGATCTCCGATGATCTGTTCTGTAGGATGATCTTTGCGCATACGCGACCACTTGTTGTCATGAGGAAGAGGATCTTGTTGATGAATGTCAACATTATGATCATTAAATCCAGAGTTCTGTTAAGAAATGGAATCGTAGCTCGGAAGAACTCTTTCCTCAAAATTTGGATGATCAAAATCCAGTGGTACATATGCATTTGGAGTATTTAATGGATTTGTTGTTTGGGTGATTTGAGAAGGTTTTTCTTGAACATTCTTTTCAAAATAAATATCACTTGGAGATGATTCTTCTTGCTCTGGAGAATTTGAAGATGATTCACGATTGTTGTTAGGAACTGGTTCATTTGTTTGAATAGGATCATTGTTCGGAATTGGTCCATTGATGACTTGAGGTTCCTTTTCTTGAATCGGTTTTGAATCGTAGAATTCTTCGAAAAGAATATCTAGCTCTTCACTTGTTGGAGTTGGATATTTCTTGAACTTTGAAGCTAAGGTTGACGTCCTTGAGGAAGCACTTGAAGTACTTGGATCACTAATTGTTGGTAGCAAACTTTCTTGTTCAAATATCATGCCAGACATCTCGTCAAACCAAACATTCATGGTTTCTTGAATCGTGTTTGTTCGACGATTAAAGATGCGATATGCAATCGATGTCTTTGAGTAACCAACAAAGTAACCTTCGTCACCTTTTCTTTCAAACTTTCCAACATTTTCCCGATCATTCAAGGTATAACAGACACACCCAAAAATATGGAAGTAATTGATGTTGGGTTTGTGTTTGTTAGTAACCTCATAAGGAGTCTTCTCATGACGTTGATTGATGATGGACCGATTTTGAGTGTGACAGGCAGTGTCAACAGCTTCAACCCACATATTTGATGGGAACTTGGAATAAGCAAGCATTGTCCTTGCTGCTTCCACCAGCGTACGGTTTCTCCTTTCAATGACACCATTTTGTTGCGGGGTACGAGCAGCAGAGAATTGGTTAGTAATGCCTTTTGATTTGCAAAATTCATCGAAGATGGCATTTTTGAACTCAGTACCGTTATCTGAACGGATATAACGGACTGGAAGTTGAAGATTCACTTGAGTGGAAGTGATGAAATCTATCAAAATTTGAGTTGTTTCATCTTTTGAAGCAAGAAACTTGACCCAAGTGTATCTTGAATAATCATCAACGATAACCAGAATATATCTCTTCCCGTTTCTGCTTTGTACTTTCATAGGCTACCAAACAATTCCCACGATTAC
Source organism: Erigeron canadensis (assembly GCF_010389155.1). Lineage (NCBI taxonomy): Eukaryota > Viridiplantae > Streptophyta > Magnoliopsida > Asterales > Asteraceae > Erigeron > Erigeron canadensis. Next base: position 15,498,658 of record NC_057765.1, read on the forward strand.
CCTAATTCCGTAGATTAGGTCTTGTATTTATACTAGTTATGTATTGGATCGTGTGGGCTTAGGCCTTAGTCGAAGGATTAGGCCCGAAACAATAATCAATTCAATCTGCCTAGTGCTGACGTTAGCACGAGGCCAGTCCTACATGCTGATGACGTCAGCACGAGGTACGACCCTTTGATTCTTTGTTTTACTTCGTTTGGCTCGTACATAACATCCAATCATCGTTTAAGTATTCTACGACACTTATAAACCTTGATTCTATGTTCTCGTACCTGCAAAACAATATATAACATACAAACACAATACAAAACATAAATAGATCTAATATTGAAGTTCAAACATAATCATTAAATATCAACACAAGTTCTTATTTAAATGATTACAAACATAGTTCCTAAAACATAAACGATAATCAAATCTATGTTGCGATTGTCACAACGAATCTGCATCTACACCATTTGACTAATTTGAGTCACCATTGATGATGGGGTCATCAGCAGACTCCATGTTTTCAGCATTCGCTGAAGCATCATGAAACTCTTTATCAGCAGAGTCATCAACTTGCACGTTAGCAGCCAGTGATCTAGGGTTGGCTGATGCTGCATGGATTGATCTTAAAAGAGGCTCAACTGGCTCAATTGTATAGATATGAGCAACAACTTGCTCTAGTTCAGGTTCTGCTGAACTATCCTCAGTGAGTTGTTGCTTGACAAGAGGCAGCGAGCATGGAGCATCAGCAAATGAGTCAACCTTCTCCATGGGAGGATTAGTGAACTCATTGAAGATTTCTTCTGAAAATGGAGATTGGATATCCTTAAGAGCAGAAGAGCTTTCATCAAAAGTGACATGAATGGATTCATCAACTTTTTGAAGACGAGTATTAAATACTCTAAAAGCCTTGCTGATGGCTGAATATCCAACAAAATAACCATCATCAGCTTTAGGATCAAATTTTCCAAGATGATCTTTGTTATTAAGAATGAAAACTGGGCAACCAAAAACATGAAAGTTTTTGATTTGAGGTTTCTTGTCTCTTAATACTTCATATGCTGTCTTGTCATGCCTTTTGACAATGAGACAGCGATTTTGAGTATGACACGTAGTGCTGACTACTTCTGCCCAAAACCTGCTGGGTAGAGAGGATTCACGGAGCATAGTACGTGTTGCCTCTATGAGAGTTCTATTTCTTCTTTCAGCAACGCCATTCTGCTCAGGAGTTCTAGTATAAGAGAAGTTTTGTGAGATCCCTTGATCAGCACAAAAGGATTCAAGAGTGTGGTTTCTAAACTCAGTGCCATGATCACTTCTGAGTACTTTAACCCTTATACTTTTGAGATTTTCAATTTTCTTAATGAATTTGATAATTTCATCAGCAACATCACTCTTAGAATGAAGAAAAATGGTCCAAGTATATCGTGAGTATTCATCCACGATTACTAAAGTGTATCTGCTACCCTTTAGACACTGGACATTCACTGGACCAAAAAGGTCCATGTGAAGAAGATGAAAGCAGCCTTTAACAGAATTTGCTTGCTTCGTTTTAAAGGTAGACCTATGGCTTTTGCCTTTTTCACAAGCACCACGGAGTCTATCTTTTTCAAAAAAGAGAGGAGGAAGGCCACGAACAAGGTTCTTTTTGGCCAGTGAGTTAATGGTTTTGAAATTTACATGCGACATACGCTTGTGCCATAACCAATTTAACTCGGATGCTGACTTGGCAAAGAAACAAGTCTCACTATCAGTCTTGATAGGAGTGAAGTCAACAAGATATGCATCTCTTTTTCTTGGTGCTACCAAGGCAACTTCCTTGTTAATATTCACAACAGTGCCTTGATGCTTATCAAGGATCACCTTGTAGTCAGCATCACAAAGTTGACTTATGCTGATGAGATTATGTTTTAATCCATTTACATAAGCTTCTTTGGTAAATTTTATGAGGCCGTTTGAAAGAACAACATATCCTTCAGTTTGTCTAGTGGAATTATCACCAAACACTAAAGTAGGTCCAGGTGCCTTTGTATAATTATCCAGTAGGGACTTAGAGCCAGTCATGTGTTTTGAACAGCCGTTGTCCAAATACCACACTCCTTTTCCCAGCGAGCCCTGCATGGATATAAGAAGGATTTAGGCAAATTCGCTTTGAAATTCATCAATGACCATGTCAGCAGGGTTGAAGGAAGGTACTTCAGAGGTAATCGTTGGCTCAGTAGAGAGAGCCTCCTCAAGAGTGATATGATTTCCCACACTGACATGACCAAAGGTGTTGTCATTTTCATTGAAGGGCATTATATTCGTTTCATCACTTCGAAGATATACATAGCTGCTGACAATGTTGGGAGCACTGAACTCAACTAGCATTGAGGGTTGTCCCCAAGCATTTGAAATGACCCTTTGAGAATGGGGAAATTTAATGCGCTGAGAGGCTATGTATTCAGCGATGTTTGCCTTAGTGATAGAAGAGGTACTACTGGAAATAGGTGCAGTAGAAGGGTTCTCACTGATCCTAGTGGAAGAAGAAGAAGACGCTTCAGCAGACATAGAAATGTTTGGTTGAACTACAACCTCTGGAGCGTCTCTTGAGCTAACGGAATCACATTCAGAGGCAACGTGTCCTCTGCTGCTACAAAGATAGCATTTCTTGTCGGAGGGGTTGCCTTTTTTATTCTGAATGAAGAAGTCCCTCAGCTGAGAAGAAAGATCATTCACTCGCTGAGTAAGCTCATTAATTTGAGGAGAAGAGGATGAAGAAGCCTTGCTCTTTTGCTTAGACTTGGATTTATTCCTTTGTCTAGGTCTAGGATAAGGCATCTGAGGAACGGGACCAAGGATGGACTCACAATATTGATTTTGAGGATTTTGTGATCCTCTAATCATGGTCCATGCTTGTCTTCCAGCAAGGTAAGAAGAAGAGGGACCCTACTGAGAATGATTCACTCTATTAGGAGTGATGGGTCTTGATTGACAATTTGGAGTAACTGACCTTATTTGCCTATGAGGCAAGTACTCCCTGTTGGAGTTAGAGGATTGACCATGTTGATTTGGCCTTTGACCTCTTTGTAGTGTAATGGGTCATACTTGCTGATGTGACAAGTTTCCCCGTTGAGGAGTAATAGGCCTCACTTGTAAGGGCAATCTTCTTCTTTGAGGAGTGTTATGCCTTAGATTAGATCTTGGAGGCACAATTTGGGGTGCTACATGAGATTGAACATTAGCAGGTACAACGTTTGTGGGAAGTACTTGCTGATGTCTTGCATCAGCGAACCTAACTCGTCTATTCATTAGACGATCATGTTGATCATTCATAGTATTAGCATGTATATGTTCCTGCTAAGAAGAAGAGGTTTGAGCACTAGAATGTTGCTGAACGACAGATTTAACTCGCTGAGGAGTACTATAGTCGTAGGGAACAGCAGTAGTGCTTCTTTTAAAGGGCTCAGCACCTTTTATAGAAAGTTGCTGAGGAGCAATGGGTACATATCCATCGCTTGAAATATCCTCTTTAAAAGTTCTAGGAGGAGAATATTGAATTCTCCCTTCATGTTGCATCATACCAACAATGGGAAGATAAGAAAACATGTTATAAGTACTTGTTGAAGGACTAGTACCTTTAACATCAGTAGAGGAAGAGGACACACTGGTGGAAAAAGTAGCACCAGTATCCATCTCAGCATGGTAGTCATTTTGTCCCTTGACAAAGTACCACCTTTTCATCTCCTTAGAAGAGATGGAAGCTGAAGAAGGTGGAGGGATAGAGATTTCTTGCTTAACATCATCTTTGAATGAGTCAGCAGTCTCAAAATTTCTGACAATCACAGCTTGTACTTGAGCTGGAACTTGTTCACTCAAGCACTGATGATGAAACTTGGAAGCTTTTTGACCAAGAGGTCACAATCTTCTTAAGATTTCAGACTTCAATTTTGAGAGTTTCATTCTCAAGTTGGAGTTTCTGAGTCATTAACTCATGAGATTGAAGTTTGACATAAACATTTTTCAATTTCATAAGTTTTTCAGATTGTTCACTTAACTCTATTCCAGCAGAGTTAAGTTTAGATTGAAGTTCAGCACGTAGACTTTCTACGAACTGAAGATCACAGGACAAAGACTCAATAATTTTGGTCTTGTCATTTTCAGAAGAAGAGGAAAGAAGAGAGTGTGCCATAAGGCACATGGTATCAACATAATCATCATCATCTGACTCATCTGAGTCAGCCCAATCATATTTTTCAGCAACTAGTCCTTTTGCTGGAATTTTGGCCTCTTCTGTTTCAGCCACCTTTGCCTTTAGCTGATAGTATTTATTCCTGTATTTATCAGCAGATTTAGAAGAATTAGGTTTAGGAACTGCTAGAGTGGGAATAAAAACCCTGCACTCCTTTTGGTAGTGGCCTTTTCTGCCACACCTCCAACACCCTTCCTGTGATTTATCAACAGGAGGTTTGAAGGGAGCAACCGTTTTACGGTTATTCCACCTTCTGGAGTATTTTCTACCAGCAACTAGGGCATAGCCCATAAAATCATTAAACATATCTTGTTTCTCTTCGTCATCCAACTCATCAACGAGAGTTTGAATGGGTGCTGGAAGATTTGAAATACTGGTGCCATCATAGAGATCAATGGACTCAGTAGAAACAAGAGCCAGAGGGTCAGAAATAGGATGGGAGGACATGCTGACAGAAAAAGAAGTGACAACATGTCTTCTGGCATCAGCAGAGGCTCGAATGTTTTGAGCCAATGCTCTCTCTTCAAATTGAAGAGTACCAAAGAGTTCTTCAAGATCAAAATCTTGAATTTTCTTCGTTGTACGAAGAGTTTGTCTTAAGTTTTGCCACTTAAGAGGAAGAAAGTCGATGAATTTGTGGCATACTTCAAAATTATCATGAGTAATGCCAACATTAGTCATATCATTGAGCAACCCTTTAAAGCGAGAATAGGTGCCCTCTAAGACTTTCATCAGGAAGAGAAAAGAAGTTTTCATAAGCACGTTTTAAATCAATTTTCTTCATTTTAATAAGGTCAGCAGATCCTTCTGTTAGAAATACAAAATAGTGCTTAGTTGTATTAAAATATAATGTACTTTTGTGTAATAGTTGTAAAGTTGAGGGGTAGCTTTTGTAAGTTTGATTAGAGTATAAATACCCCTCAATCCTTCTTTCCTTATAACGATTGTAACCATAACAACACTTTTCACGTATTGTATGAAATCATATCATTCCACACACACACCTTTCTCTCTCAAGAACACACACTAACACACACATTCCACCATTGTTGATCACTTAACTTCCGCATCAAAACACGAATTGTAGTTTTACATGTGATATCAGAGAAAAACAACAATCGGTTGAAGATCCAGAACAAATTTCACATAGATTGGTGTAAATTTTGTTCAAATTTTATCATTCGTGTTCTAGACAAAACCGTCTCTGTTCTTCACCAATTCACCATCAATTTTCACTCAATTTTCCTGTTTTTGTTCACAAATCCATTCAAAATCACCTCTGAAAACATCCCGTTGAATTTCAGAATCCAATTCAAAGTTTTGAGTATAATCCAAAATTTGTGGAAAGTTGACTAGATTTTGATTTTCGAGTTTGAGTTGATTTAAGCTATGAATTTTTTTCTAGGGTTGTGCACGATTGAATTCTGAGCATTTCTGTTTTTGAATCAAGTTCTAACTCTCAAAATTGAGTGAGAAAAGAGCAAATTAGTGTTCTACACGACTATTTTTGTAACACCCCGCTAAAGCGGAATATACGGGATGTACAGATAAGCACAAGCACGCACAGTAGAAGTTCAAACACAGCTTATAACATTAAGGAATAAGAAGTATCATAAGTTATTACAACATTTGGGATAAACCCTGAATTAGATAATATTCAAAAGATAGAACAATTATCTTAAGTACTCTTTGAACTCAGAACAGGAACAAGCAAAAGGAGGTCTTCACAGCCACTAATCTTGAACGCACGGACAATCTCCATAGAAGTAAGCTGGAAATAGGAAGACTCCTGAACTGTGGGATATGAATTGATAGCAGTAAAAATAGAACTCATACATAGAACAATAAGTACATACAGAGGACATATAAGTGATACAAATGTATTCAAGATCCTGCCCATTCAAGATCTAGAATACAGTTTCAGAGAATAAGTATGATAATAGGAATGTATTCAGATCCTGCCCATTCAAGATCTAAATACACTCAATAGAGTATATAGTTATGGATGTATTCGAGATCCTGCCCATTCAAGATCCCAACACACCACAAGAGATAAGAATAGTAATAAGGATGTATTTTAGAATCATTTTATAAATAGTCTGTACGTTCTTAAAATAGTACATAGAACAGTTTTAGGACATATGTATATATATTTATGTATATACATTTAAGTACGAAATACTTTTCATACGATCATATAATAGTACGTAGAACAGTTTAAGAACACATATATATATATTTATATATGTATATATAATTTAAGTACAAAAATAGTTTCCATGCTTTTCAGTCCCCGATAAAGAACTTTGAACAAAATGTACGAAAAGGGGATAAGTGAACTCACAGTGATCTGGTACAGTACAGTTATTGGGCATAGAGAACAAGCACAGAAATAGATAGGTTATATCTATAGAAATCAAAGCTCGTCTTGACAGAAGCCTAAGCACACATTGTTGTACACATGATATGTACATATATTAGACTCGGTGATTAATTAATCACGAAAATGTTCTTGATGATCCGATGATTTGGTCCTTAATGTATTTAGAACGTTTTGACACAAAATGAACTTTAGTACTTGTACAGGACTTGCTTTGTACGTCTTAGAACTCACACAGTATAATTATTTTCTTACTTTGTTGTACGTGAACTTATTAGGGAGATTTAGTCTCAACTTTGATTGATTAGTCATCGAATCTTGTACTCAAATTTAGCATGACAAAACACCAAGTTATTGAACACAGGTAATTTAGATCGTCTTAGCTATCACAAAAGAGATCGTGCTGGCTAATTGATGAAAGGGATCGTTTTGGTTTCTATGTCCTTAAGATCGTTTTATTTCTGAGGAGGAGGTTGTTTTACCTTATTGTTAATTAAGATTGTTTTGTAATAAAGAGGGAAATAGATAGTTTCAGAACCAAATTCCATTTAGATCGTTTCAGGTTGAGGTTGTTTAGATCATTCTAGCTCAATGTATTTAGATCGTTTTACACTTCTAGCCAAAAGAGGTCGTTTCTCTTGAGCAAGGCTCTGATCAAGTTCTTTCAGGAATTCGATGCATAAGTACAAGGCTCGACATTAGGATGTAAGACAGGTTTTGTTCGTTTTATAATTGCTCAAAATAGATCTTCTTATATGATCTCAAAGGGATCGTTTCATGTAAGCTTCATTTAGATCGTTTTAGGAACTTGAGGGAAGTAAAACGATCTGATTAAGATCGTTTCAAAACTATATAGACAGTAACTAGGTTCTGGTTTATTAACACATCAGACTCATGCCATGATTCGAATCAGGATTCCATTTGAGCTAAACCGACCACTTGATCAGTTACCCATGAGCGAATCCATATCAAATCAATACAAATCACCACGATTAGCTAGAACAGAGTATGTATAATTCAAAACAAGTTACGTTAGCCCAAGAACACCAACGAGCCAAACACGAGTCAGGTAGCTCTTTCTTCCCAATTTCTATGTCGATTTGTATGACTTCTAGGATTAGTGGACATAGTATTAGTATATATAAGCTTAATAACATCATTTTATTATGTAAAAACAGATTTTAGAATCATCAAAGCATAAGAACGGTTTGTTTCTTCCAAGTCAAGCTACCTTCACTTTGAAAATAGATTTTGTAGTTTAATCGTGTTATGACTCAATTTTGTTCACAATTTTGTTCACCAAACTGATGTTAAACACATTTAGACACAAACCCATTGCTTATAAACATGATTTCTTAACAAAATCGGACCAAATCATCAAGAACAAGAGCATAAAAAGTACACTTTTATTTTGATCAAATTCTCAAAGAGATGTTGTTATTACCTGTGATTTGATTCTAGAAATGTGTTTTGATCGTCACAAGGAACCCAAAAGTACAAGTGATTTCACTCAAACAACCCAAAATCAAGGTGGTGATTTTGTGTGTGTTTATATGTCTGACTATGTATTTTTAGTGAGAGAGTGAGAAATGGAGGTGATGAATGAATAGTAACTTTTCTCACACTACTACATTCTATTTATACCTTTTCCAAATGGATGCACTAGGTATTTCCAAGGGACTATTTGTGAACATTTTGCATTAGAACACTTATGGACACGAACATTTATGAACCGAACCATCATATTTTATCGAATTAATTCATAATCCGCCACATAAATCAAGATTTAAGATCTAATTGACCTTCAAATAAGCACATATTTTGAGTCTAAAGTACGTCAAGAACTTAAGTAGATTGGACTATCTAGCCGTTCAGATGGCGAAAGTATGATCTAAGAACTTCATTGGAATATTCGTAAGGCGGTTGTTACATTCTCCCCCACTTCGAGGATTTCGTCCTCGAAATTAAGAGTCTTGCCGATCGAAAAGATGAGGGTACTTCTTCTTAATGAAGTCCTCGCGTTCCCAAATGTCCTTATACCCATGCCTAGCACTCCATCTAACACATACTAACGGTACTTTACTTTGTCTAGTTCGTTTAGCATCTTTGTCAATGATCTCAATGGGCTCTTCAGTGAACTCGAGCCCTTCGTCGATGTGAACGTCCTTAACAGGGATGACGGTCGGGTCGTCGGCCAAGCACTTCTTCAAGTTGGACACGTGAAAAGTGTCATGAACGTTGCCAAGTTCTATCGGTAGTTCTAGTTTATACGCAACTGGCCCGACGCGTTTGATGATCTTATAAGGTCCAATGTACCGAGGCGCCAGTTTGCCTTTCTTTCCAAGGCGAAATTTTCAACAGAATTTTATCGCCTACTTGGAACTCTAAGGGTTTACGGCGTTTGTCAGCGTACGATTTCTGTCTGTCTTGAGCAGCTTTGAGCTTTTCTTTGATAATAGCGATCTTATCAGTAGTGTACTGCACGACTGGAAGTTCTAACCAACTTCTTTCACCGGCGTCAAGCCAACAAAGTGGTGATCTGCACTTGCGTCCATATAAAGCCTCGAACGGTGCGCACTGAATGCTCACATGATAGCTGTTGTTGTACGAGAACTCAATTAACGGAAGATGTTTGTCCCAGCTCCCTCTGAATTCTAGTGTACAAGCATAGAGCATATCTTCCAGTGTCTGAATAGTACGTTCACTCTGTCCATCCGTCTGTGGGTGATAGGCGGTGCTCAAGTTCAGTCTAGTACCTAGAGCTTCTTGAAGTGACTGCCAGAAGTCAGAAGTGAAGCAAGGATCACGATCTAACACAATTGACAAAGGGACACCGTACTTGGTCACGATGTCTTCTATATAGATTTCTACAAGTCTTTCCAACGGATAGTCATCACGAATTGGGAGGAACCGAGCTGATTTCGTCAGTCTGTCTACTATCACCCAGATGGACTTATGGTTGTTCTTTGTATGAGGCAACTTCATGATAAAATCCATGGTAATATCTTCCCATTTCCACACCGGGACTTCTAATTGCTTCAACAATCCTGACGGTTTCTGATGTTCGATCTTAACTTTTGAACACGTCAGGCAACTGCTGACATACTCGTAGATTTCTCTTTTCATTCCAGGCCACCAATAGTCTAGTTTCAAGTTCTTGTACATCTTGTCTAGTTTCAAGTTTAGGGGGAATTTGTTAGGTCCAGTTTAAGCTAAACTGGAGCTCTCCAGCGACATCTGGAGAGCATTCATAATTGTCCGAAATATTAGAAGTCCAGTTGCATTGTACAGGTTTAGCAACTGATGACTTCCTCCAGTTGAGATCAGAAGAGTAGAATCTGAAGACCTTCCAGTTGCAGTCGAAGACAACAAATGGAAGACAGAGATTGGCAATGGCAGTGAAGCCCAGTTGACAATCTACCAGATCAATCAACTGGAGAATCCTCCAGTGTAAATGCTCTTACAAAGCTTTACACTGATTACGAGGAGGACCTTTTTACTCTACATCGTTTTAACCGGGCACTGATATTGTCTTTGGATAAAGGTGCAAGGATGTAGAGAGGTTGAATAAAGTAACCTTTTGTCTTACTTTATTTAGCACACATAAAGGATTATTTAAACAATACTTTTGTGTGCTGTCAACCATATTTGTACGTCGAAGTTGAGATTCCCATGCTCAATCTTCGACTATAAATAGAGGTCCTTGCACAAGCATTTTCACTAACTTTGAAAACACATATATTCTGCAATATTGGTGAACTTGTGCAATATTCTCTCAATCGCAAAAAGGAACATTTCACAACTCTAAGTGTTTCGATTGTTTAGGAGAATTTCCAAGTTTAGATCGATTGTAATTAATGGGTTGTTAGGATACTTACATTCATGTATTATCTTGGTTCCGCAACAACCTTGTATTTTATTTAAACAATCAATAAATAAAATACACTTGAAAATTACATATTGTCTCACCAGTTTATATACTTGTCATTTATATTATTGCATTGTATTAATTCTGTCACCTTAATACATTAACTTCAGTTAACCTGGTACACGATCAATCTAAACTGGTCATATCCAGATTAATTGATTGTGTTGCAAATTTCACTCACCATCGACATAGAGGTGTCTTCAGCACCCATCTTGTAATAGTTGGGACTTACAAGTGGTATCTGAGCAGGCAAGTTGAATTGTCTCAATTCTATAACCTAGGTCTGCTTCGATGGCTGCTGAAGGTGAAAATGGTTCTGGTCCAAATGAATCTAATCCTAGTATTGCTACTCCTTTAAATACCAACCCTCCTCTTCTTCCTCCAACTACTGGAGCTAACCACGTTCATGTACATTACTCCAACTCTCCTGTTCCCAAATTCGATGGGAATGGCGAGACATTTAGTACATGGAAGGCTAGAATGCTCTTGCATTTTGGTGGTATAGAGAGGTATATGTTGAAAATCCTTAAGGATGGACCATATATACCTATGTCCAGTGGTGTTAGCCCTCTTCTCGACCCTACTGGGAGAAGAGGCACCAGGGAAAAATTTGAGGAACATTGGTCAGATGAGGATCGCACATTGGTTGATCTTGATACCAAACTAAAAAACATGATCCTTTCTGCTATACCTGAGGAACTAATTCCTACCCTTGTGCTATTTCCTAGTGCAAAATCTATGTGGGATGAATTAGTTCTCCAGTTTGAAGGAGGAAATGACACCATTGTCACTAGAAAGGTTGCTCTCAACAAGAAGTATGAATCCTTCTTTGCTCTTCCCAATGAAAGTTTAACTGGTACTTATACCAGATTTACTGGCCTAATTAATCAACTTAGAGGCTTGGGAGTTGAGAAAGATAAGGATATTCTTCTTGAAAAATTCTGTGACGTTTTACCATCCAAATGGGCACACATGGTTCTTGTCTTAAGACAAGGAAAGACCTTGCATAGCCATACTCTTGTTTCCCTTTATGGAGCCTTCAGATTCACTGAAGATAACGATGCTGCAAGATTACTGGCTGAGCAGGATGCTTTAAACCATGCTCAGAGTTCCAAGGCTGCCAACTTTTCTGGGCAACCTTGTGCTGCTCTAATGTCTACTGAGAATGTCCAGTCACATTCGATGAAGGAAATGTTAAACAACTTTCTGAACTCTGGCCTGACCACTAATCTCAGTGATGGTTGTGAGGAAACTGACGATGATGATCTGGTAGCCATGATTGCTAAAACCTTTAATAGGTTTAAGCATAAATTTAATCGATTTAATGGGTCCAATAATGCTTCCAGTTCAAATTCTATGGACAAGGCTAATCTTACCTGCTATAAATGTGGTAAGAAAGGCCATTTCATGAAGGAATGCAGATCTAGTCAGATGAACAACCAAACTGGTCCTATTGTCCCAAATTTTGTTAAAACTGATGATTATAAGGCCAAATACAAGAAACTTAAGGCCCAGATTTCTCTCATGTCACTTGAACAAGATAACGAGAAAGAAAAGAACAAGTGTATGATGGCTCAAACTGAAGGGAAATGGGAACTCTCTGATGATTCATCTGATGATGAAGAAGAGATTAAAGATGTGTGTTTCATGGCATTGGAGAGTCAACAACCAGTGGTGAAAGATGATGTTGTGTCAGGAAGATGAGTTGACATTATTTTAAAGAAGGTAAGGGATTATGATGTCGAGATAGATTCAGAATTGAAACTGGATATTGCTGAATCATTAAATGATGACATGTTATTTGTTGAAACCATGAGAACTGATTGTGAAAGATACTTAGAAACAGTTTTGGTTGAATTTAACAACATGAAAAGTCAAATAAATGATTTGCAAAGTGTCCAGTTGGCTCTTAAAGAGTCAGATTTGAAAAATGAGGCATTGGAAAGAGATAACCAAAAACTGAAATTTGATCTTGAAAAGGAACACATGGTTATCAATTCTTGGGTACAAGCATCTGGTAAAAATTATGACGCTTTTTCTAAAACCATTGATGCTCAAAAAACTGCCTGGAAATCTGGTGATCTTCAGATGGCAGTTGTTTTACCCACAATTCACCAATTGCCAGAATCTGTTAGAGTTGAAACTCCTTATGATTCCTCTAACACTGTCAAATCTGAATCCACTAAGACCAACCATGTTGAGGTCAAAACTGGAGCCAAGAAGGCTAAAGCTCCAGTTAAAAAGGAATCTGGTGACAATCCTTTGTCTCATAAGTCAAACGAGTCCTCAACTCAAAAGACTAAAACCCCTGCTGAGCCCAAGTCCATAGGCCAGCAGCCTGATGATAAAAGCATTTTGTTAAAAATGGAGAATCAACTCCAAAATTTGCCAAGGCAGGTACAAAGCTGTACTGTCAGAATTAAAAATTTGGAAGGAGGTGCATCTTCTTCAGTTGAAAAACAAAATGTCAAAACTCCTCCTCAAAAACAAAAGATAAAACAATCTGCTCTGAAAGGAGCAAACATCGAAAATAAAAAGGAGGTTAATGTTCCACTCAAACCAATTGTCTTTACTACAGAAACTGGAGAGGGTCCAGTTTCTTCATCCAGTTCTACACCCAGTCAAGCACCTGGGACTTCACAGAAGAAGTCCAGTGGACCCATCAAGAAAAGATGGGTTCACAAAAATAACTAATCACTTAATTGGGTGTGCAGGGCGATCGAAAGAAGAATATTTGGTATCTAGACAGCGCAGCTGGCCGGACTATGACCGGATGTAAGCCCCTGCTGGAAGAGTTCACTGTCTGCAATGGACCAGCAGTGACATTTGGTAATGATGGAAGTGGGAAAACTAAAGGATATGGTGTTGTTGACAATGGGCAGATCCAGTTCACAAGAGTTGCATTTGTCAATGGTTTGAAATATAACCTGATAAGTGTCAGTCAACTTTGTGATGATGGATATAGGGTATTGTTCGACATTGCTCAAGGCACTGTTTTTAACAAGGATTGGAAGGTAGTTATGATTGCACCAAGAAAAGGGAATGTGTACATCATGGACATGGATCCTGCTCCAAAAGAGCATTGTTTCTATGTCAAGGCTGATGAGGACACCAACTGGTTGTGGCATAAACGGCTATCCCATCTTAATTTCAAAAATATCAACAAGTTGTCAAAGAAACAACTGGTTGATGGGATACCTTTGTTCTCCTTTAAAAAGGAGAAGCCATGTCCAGGGTGTGAAATTGGCAAAAAGAAAAGAGCCAGTTTCAAGACCAGGCAGAATTTCAGTATCACTGAACCTCTTCACATGCTTCATATGGATCTCGTTGGTCCAGTGAATGTTCAAACTAAAGCTGGTAAGAGATACACTTTAGTTGTGGTCGATGAATATACCAGATTTTGTTGGGTGGTATTTATCAGATCAAAGAGTGATGCACCTGGTGAAATTATCTCTCTCATCAAGCGAATTGAACTCAAGTATACCAAGAAAGTGTGTCAGTTGCGAAGTGATAACGGTACAGAATTCATGAATAAAGAATTGGAGACATTTTGCACTGACACTGGCGTTTCTCAAAACTTTTCGTCAGCTCGTTCTCCAGAACAAAATGGTGTGGTTGAAAGAAAGAATCGCACATTCATTGAAGCTGCCAGAAGTATGTTATCTGAATCTGGTCTTCCCACCTGTTTTTGGGCTGAAGCTGTGGCAACTGCTTGTCACACCCAAAACCGGTCATTTTATGTCAAGAGACACAGGAAGACTGCCTATGAAGTCCTCAGAATCGTAAACCAAATATTGGATACTTCCATGTATTTGGTTGTCCAGTTTACATTTTAAACGATTCCAGTCAGTTGGGAAAATTTGATGCAAAAGCTGACGAAGGTGTCTTTGTGGGGTATTCAGATATTAGAAAAGCCTATAGAGTTTATAATTATAGACTCCAAAAGGTACATGAGACAATTCATGTCACATTCGATGAATCAAATGAAGCAATCAACAAAAGACCAACCCTTGATTTATCTTCAGTTGTCCCAGTTGATTTTGGTGTATCTGATCGGGTTCATCAATCAGTTAGTACACCAGAAAATGTTTCCAGACCTCAAGTCTTGGAACCAGTTAAGGAAAAGAAGAACTTCAGTGACACCTCATTTTATCCTTCTATCAGTTTTAATCTACCTGAAAAACTGGTAATTGGATCTGATGTACGTGCCACAACAACATCAGAACCAGTTCAAGCTTCTCCAGTTCTTCAAGATATACCTGTGTTTGAAGAAAATCATGTTAACTCTTCAGTTGACACTGATGATGAAGTTGAAGTAGTTTGGACTGATCCTCCTCCAGTTGCTGCATCTGTTGGAGATCGTCAGGTGTTTGCACTGATGTTGTAATATATCAACCTAGTCAATACACTAAATGGACTGCTGCTCATCCCATAGAGCAGATTATTGGCAATCCAGATAGTGGGGTTCAGACTAGAAGAGCCACAAGTGATCAATGCTTGAACGTCACCTTCTTATCACTGATTGAACCGAAGAAGATTGACGAGGCTATGGCAGATCCAAGCTGGGTTGAAGCTATGCAAGAAGAACTCAACCAGTTCGAAAGGAACAATGTTTGGGAGCTTGTTCCTTGTCCTCCAGGGTTAAAGAGAGAACCCATTGGAACGAGGTGGGTCTACCGAACAAGATGGATGAAGATGGCAACGTTATAAGGAACAAAGCAAGATTGGTTGCCAAGGGTTATTGTCAAGCAGAAGGTGTTGATTTCGATGAAACTTTTGCTCCAGTTGCAAGACTTGAAGCCATCAGAATTTTCTTGGCTTATGCTGCTCACTTGCAATTCAAGGTCTTCCAGATGGATGTAAAAAGTGCGTTCCTGAATGGCACATTGGAAGAAGAAGTGTATGTTACGCAGACTCCAGGCTTCATAAATGAAAAGCATCCACATTGGGTATATAGACTGAATAAAGCTTTGTATGGTCTTCGACAAGCCCCAAGAGCCTGGTATGATACTCTAACTAAACATCTTCTCAAAAATGGTTTTCAAAGAGGTGGAATAGATAATACCTTGTTCATCTTGAAAGAAAAAGGTAATATCTTGTTGGTACAAATTTATGTTGATGATAGTATATTCGGGTCAACTGATGATGGAATGTGTAAAAGGTTTTCGAAAATTATGTCTCAAGAATATGAGATGAGTTTAATGGGTGAATTAACATTTTTCTTGGGTTTACAAATCAAACAAACCATGGATGGTATTTTTATTAACAAAGAAAAATATGTCAGAGATTTGTTAAGAAAATACAAATATGATTCTGTCCCATCAAAAACCACACCTATTTCAGCTCCATTAAATTTGGACTCTGACCCAAATGGCAAACCAGTGGACCAAAAAGAATATCGTGGAATGGTTGGTTCACTGATGTATTTAACTGCCAGTCGACCAGATATAATGTTTGCAACATGTTTATGTGCCAGATTTCAAGAAAATCCAAAAGAATCACACTTGCATGCTGTTAAACGCATTTTCAGGTACCTGAAAGGGTGCCCTAGCCTTGCTCTTTGATATCCCAAAGGCTCAGGGTTAGATCTAATGGGTTATTCAGATTCAGATCATGCAGGTTGTAAGATTGATAGAAAATCCACAACTGGTGGATGTCACTTCCTAGGGGGAAAACCGGTGAGTTGGACCAGTAAGAAGCAGACTTCGGTCTCAATGTCTACTGCTGAGGCAGAATACATTTCTGCGGCCAGTTGCTGTGCCCAGATTCTCTGGATCAAAAACCAGTTGCTTGATTATGGTATGAAATTCACAAGAACCCCAATCTTTTGTGACAACACCAGTGCAATTGCTATATCTCACAACCCAGTGATGCACTCAAAGACAAAGCATATTGATATCAGGTATCACTTCATTCGTGATCATGTTATGAAAGGAGACATTGAAATACATTTCATCCCCACTGATAAACAGTTAGCTGATGTTTTTACAAAACCTCTTGATGAGAAAACTTTTAAACATCTCATCAGTGAACTGGGTATGTTAAATCCTCATTAAACTGGAGAGGCCCTTCAGTTGAGGATGGTCCAGGTGATCCTTGATTGGTTGGAGATTGAACCCCTTGATGTACTCAAAGACTAGTCATTGATCAAATGGATCACTTTTTTAGGGGGAAAAAGACTGAAAATATTTTTTAAAATAAAAAAATGATTGTTTTTATTGAAAAATGCAACTGAAAGTCATCAGTTGAAACTGGCATCTGAAAAATCTCTCCAGTTTGCTAGTTTGGTCTTGTCTCAAAATGGTAGTCAGCCAGATTTCATAACGTTATGTTTTACTTGGTGGATACTTGTGACACGTGATGTTACTCGAGTGCTAACCTCGCACTCACAAACGTCACCTGACATGTCTTACGTGTCAAGACTTTTTGGTGAAATGTACTGCACTTTTTATGGGTATTGATGAAGTTAGTGGGTGAGTGGGAATACCAGCCGTCGTAGCATTAAATGCTTGATGGGAGGTATTAAATATTTTTGAACTCTCAAAATTTCGGAAAATCACTTTTTACAAATTATTTCAAACTTTTGGGGACTAAAAATATCTTTTCGTATATATATTGGCAATATTTTACTGCCTATACACATACCCCCACAAAATATCCGTCTCATTTACTTCACTCAAAATTCCTTCCATTTACTCTTCCAATCATTCACAATTCGAGATCCCTTTCTCTCTTTCTTCTTTAAGTCCAAAACCCTAAATCAAATTTCACAAATGGCTCCTAAATCATCTTCTTCTTCATCTCGTTCTCGTGATGTGAATCTACTCACTGCTGAGTACAATCCATCACAAAATGTTATTCGTGCCACTGGTGCTCCCATTAGTTCAAAACTAATAAAATTAAATCCAAATAATCCAATGGCATCTCTTCAAGGGCATCAGGCCGCTGACTCTCTTATAGGGAGAATCCAATCCTTTCTTCGGATTTCTCCCCTCAGCGATGCCTTCTCTTTGAACCCAAACAAGTTGTTTCACGACTACTTGTGCGAGTTCTGGTACACTGCTTCTCTTTCTGAGGACTGCTCATCCATCTCCTTTTCTTTAAAGGATGGGTCAGTCCCGTGTACCATCACCACTGAAACGTTGAGGGAAGCCCTTAACCTCAACTACTGGAGACAAAATGAAATCCAGTGGTGATCTCCTCCAATAAATTTCCGCCAGGTCTTCCTTGACATGGGAAATAAGGAGATGGTGGAGGGGATGTTTTGAAGACCAAGGGGTCCATTACAATGAAGGGCTTTCACCATCCTGGAAGTTCTTTATGGTCCACTTGGTGGAAAGTTTGGGAGGGAGTTCTGGTGGATTGGACCAGATAAACTCCTAGGCAGAGATGGCTTACTGCCTCTGGAATGAACTGAGGGTGGATTTTGCTGGTATCTTGTTCAGGAGTCTGGTGTTTAAGCTGAAGGGCAACAGGGGTCCTTGTATCCCTTTTTCAAGATTCTTGTCCCTTTGTTTCATTCAAGTTCTGGGCAGAGAAGAGTACAACAATACACAATCCTTGTTCTCTGTGCCAGAACTGTTAGGAATCTGGACAACCTGGTGTCCACTTCTGATGAAGTCCAGATTTCCCCGAGAATGATCTTTGCATTCTCTAGAACTGATGCACCACCATCTGGTGAGTCAGAAAGGCAACTGGGCGGGCCTCAAAATAATGAGGGACCCACCGGTTCGTCTGCTGGTGCGGTAACTGTGGCAGAAGCGGGAGTCCAGGCGATTCCTAAAGCAAGGAGATCTTCCAAAAGCAGAAGGAGATCCAGATCTGGACTTGCTGCACCTGACCAGTCACAATCTGTGACTGTGGTCTCTGAAGCCGCTGCCGGTGATACTGCAACTGAGGATAGAGCAGTTGTAGTTGAGGCACCAGTCACCTCTGTCCAGGGAGAAGATGCTTCGGCAACAGATCCCAGAACTGATGATACCATTGAGGCAACTCAAACTGGTCATCAGGAGTCTGAACAACTTGTTCAGCCACCCCCAACATTATGGATCTTGGCATAAATGAGGGTGAGTTTCAGCTTGAGTCTTCGGACTCTTCTGAGACGGAATCTGACCAGGAGATGGCTGATGCAACTGTACTTGATCAGCTCCCTTCTCTCCTTGGTCAACCCCAAGAACCACATGTTTCAGTTTCCCCAACAAATGTACAAAGCTTAGATATACCTCCTATATTCGCCTCTCGCCAACTACTTTCTTCTATGGGTGTGCCTAGAAATAGACACATCCTAACACCACCGTCGCCGTCGTTCACACCTGAGCATTCTCAGCATGAACGACAATTTGAATCTCTTCCCTTCATTTCTACAACCCCTCCTCTTCTATCAACTGATGCTACTGCAACTGGAGAACCAAATATTGTCATACCTCGTCCAGTTGCACCTATAGCTTTTTCGGCTGGTCCAGTGACACCTTCCCCTCAGTCACTGGAAAGCCAATTTGTGTCTTTTCAAGCCGATCTCTCGAACCTTCTCGCGAGGGTGGAAGAGATTCAAAAGACACTGGACAGAAACACCAAGTCCCTCTCCAGGTACCACAAGGACCATTTGCAAAATATTAAAGTGGTTGACCTGGGGATCAACAAGTTCTCTGCCAATGAGGACTTGGTGTTTGGCAAGCTCAACGAGTTAGTGGAATCCTCCAACCAACTGGCAACATCTTTAAGGGAGGCATTCACACTGACTCAATCTGGAGTCACATCTTCAATATCCAACCTGCTGAACAGTACTGTCAGATCATCAGAGGTTGATATTAAGAATCTGGAAAGGCAGGTGCAAGATTTATGTAACAAACCTGGCCTAGATGTGACAGAGCTTGGGAGTCAGTTGGCCTCTTCAGTGGGTCTCAAGATTGAAGAAACTTTGGCTGCCAGTGAGAGAAGTTTAATTGAAAAGGTGATGTCTGAGATCACCAAGATTGCAGCGCCCCAGGTCGATCTCACTCCAATTACATCTGAGATTGATCGGTTGAGGTGCAGTCTGGATACACTGGCCAGCAAAGTGTCTGAACATTCAAATGCTATATCTGATCTGACCACTGAAGTTGGCAAAGGAAGGGAGGTTGTTTCTGAAGGTGTTAAGGAAGTCCCTGCAACTGGGCTCTCTCCAGATGATCTCTCAATACTCAAACAGATTTTAAAGAGTCAAGAGCTGACAAGTGGAAATGTTATGACTCAGTCTCAGAGATCAATCATCTGTGGAGGACAGTTCGCATGATTTGCGGAGTCTTCAAAGAGTGCAAGACAATGCAATCATGGCAGCCTCTAGATCGCTTGCCCTCTAGTCATGCAGATTTTGAAGCCATCAGGCAAGGACTAGATGCTGCCAAGGGGAAAGGTCTGTACATGCCCCTCGCACTCTTGTGGAGACTTCAGGAAAAGGGAAGGAGTTAGTGGTGGCTACCAGTACTGAGGCTGGTGAGCAGGAGATTGAGGTGTTTGATGATGTGGTGAAGGGGAGTGTTGATAAGGGAAAGGCCATTGCTGATGAATCTATGGAACCGGCCACCGATGCACCAATGTTGGAAACTGGCAATGTTGATTTGTTGCCTCCAGTTACTGAAAGCGAGAGTCAGAAGTTAGCAAGAGTGGGATACCTGGTCAAGGAAAGGAAGAAACAGATGAAGGTAAATCAATTCGAATCAAGAAGAAATCTTCCAACCCCTCTTGTTGATATCACTGATGCTCAACTCCTTGGCTTGACACTTGTTGAATACAAGAAGATCAAAGAAGATCCAAGAATAGTCAATGCACTGAAGGAGATGCTTGAAGTTGAACTGGACAAACACTACCAGGATGATGAGGCTGAACTGGATGCAAAGTGTTTGAATGTGTCGGTGGAGAAGGCCAGAGAGATTAGGTCTGAAGGGATTCTCAAGAGGACTGAGCAGGTAAAGAAGGCGGTCACCAAAGTGTTGAATCCACCCAAGTCCAAAGGAAGAAAACAAAAGGCTTTGCCAAGGGATGCAAATCTGAGGACTTGGGTAGAACCATCTGAACCCACAACTGATGATATTCGAGCTGCTACACAAAAGCTGAGCACGAGCAAAATTAAACTGACAAATGAATCTGAAGCTCGCACATATTTGTCAGATGTACAGCGTCGAAGGCACAATAGAGGCAAGATTACTGATGTTAAGGTTTCGATCAAGCCTGGTGCTAAGCATTTTGTTGTTGAGGTACAATATTTTGTGGACCTAAAGAACAACTGAGAACCCGGATGTCCATCAGTATGGTCATTCTGAACATGTAGAGATGTTGAGGTTGTTGGAAGGTAGGCAGAGGAAGAACAAGGTTGAAAAGGGCTGGGAATATGTATTGCAAAATCTTATCAAGTTCAAGGAAAACATTGAAGAAAGATTAGGCCTTGATCTTGAGGACACACAGCCAATTTCATCAGTTACAAAAGAAGGAAAACTGGCGAAGGGCCATCTGTTTAAGTTTTCCTTCTAACTATCTGCTTGTAATTTTGTTTACTTTCTTGTAACTTATTTGTAAATGTTGTGTATATACAAGTTGCCAGATTGTAACTCACAAGTAAGATATCTGATAAGATCTACAAACATTTAAAACTAAATCCAAGACATTTGATGATCTATAAAAATGTCTTGTAAACTTAATAGGTTTTATCAAACTCAGGTATTTCAAACTTAAACTTGTATAGAAACAAGTTTGAAAATACCTGACAATATTTCAGGACAATTAGGGGGAATTTGTTAGGTCCAGTTTAAGCTAAACTGGAGCTCTCCAGCGACATCTGGAGAGCATGCAGAATTGTTCGAAATATTAGAAGTCCAGTTGCATTGTACAGGTTTAGCAACTGATGACTTCCTCCAGTTGAGATCAAAAGACTAGAATCTGAAGACCTTCCAGTTGAAGTCAAAGACAACAAATGGAAGACAGAGATTGGCAATGGCAGCGAAGCCCAGTTGACAATCTACCAGATCAATCAACTGGAGAATCCTCCAGTGTAAATGCTCTTACAAAGCTTTACACTGATTACGAGGAGGACCTTTTTACTCTACATCCTTTTAACCGGGCAATGATATTGTCTTTGGATAAAGGTGCAAGGATGTAGAGAGGTTGAATAAAGTAACCTTTGTCTTACTTTATTTAGCACACACAAGGATTATTTAAACAATACTTTGTGTGCTGTCAACCATATTTGTACGTCGAAGTTGAGATTCCCATGCTCAATCTTCGACTATAAATAGAGGTCCTTGCACAAGCATTTTCACTAACTTTGCAAATACATATATTCTGCAATATTGGTGAACTTGTGCAATATTCTCTCAATCGCAAAAAGGAACATTTCACAACTCTAAGTGTTTCGATTGTTTAGGAGAATTTCCAAGTTTAGATCAATTGTAATTCATGGTTGTTAGGATATTTACATTCATGTATTATCTTGGTTCCGCAACAACCTTGTATTTTATTTAAACAATCAATAAATAAAATACACTTGAAAATTACATATTGTCTCACCAGTTTATATACTTGTCATTTATATTATTGCATTGTATTAATTCTGTCACCTTAATACATTAACTCCAGTTAACCTGGTACATGATCAATCTAAACTGGTCATATCCAGATTAATTGATTGTGTTGCAAAGTTCACTCACCATCGACATAGAGGTGTCTTCAGCACCCATCTAGTAATAGTTGGGACTTACAAGATCAATAGTGAACTCGACTTGTCTAACAGGTGGGATGCCTGGTAAGTCGTCAGGAAAGACATCAGGAAAGTCCCGAACAATGGGGATGTCTTGCACTTTCTTTTCTTTAGCACTTTTATCAATAACGTGAGCTAAGTACACTAAATGATCTTTCTTGTCCAAGTATTTGCGAAATTTCATAGCTGTGATGATCTTGAGTTCGTTCGTAGATTTGTCGCCTTGTACAATTAGGATCTCGCCGTTTGGAAGCGGTATATGAACTGATTTCTCATGGCAGCAAATAGTCGCGTGGTGTTTGGATAGCCAATCCATTCCCACGATAATGTTGAAGCTACTAATCTCGACCGGGATTAGATCGATAGCAAAGTCTTTGTCTACTAAAGTTATAGGACAATCTAAAGCAATCTCGTTGGTACCGTACTGCTGGCCATTAGCATACTCTACTACATATTTATCTTCTAGTTTACTAGTTATCATTTTAGTTCTAGTTTTAAATTCTAGCGCAACGAAGCTACGCTCGGCACCGGAGTCAAATAGCATAGAAGCATAATGATCGTTCAGGAGAAATGTACCTGTCACAACCCGAGGGTTCTGACGAGCTTCCTCAGCTTTCACAGCAAAAACACGAGCGTTCGCCTGGCCCTGTTGGTTTTGCTGCTGCTGGTTGTTCTGTTGATTCTGGTTTCTTGGCCCGCGTGGATAAGCAACACGCTGAACTTGAGCGTTCGTGTTCTGGTTCTTCTGAACTGGGGCAGCAGGTGGTAATGGGAGTCGAGTGTTCCTTGCTGGAGGGTTTCTGTTGGCTGGTGGTGGGTTGTTTCTGGGTGGAATTGTTGTAGTAGCACTACAGTACTTGGCCATGTGGCCCACGCCTTGGCACTTGAAACGGACAGGACAATCACCAGTGTGGTGAAGATTACAGCGGGTGCACTTCGGGTAAGCACCAGAATATCTTGTTGGTTCAGTTGCTGCGATCACTGCATAATTCCTCAATCTCTTCCCCTTCTTACTTGGGGGCTCAGTTCTCCTTTCCACCACTTTTTCTGCCTTTCTCTTCCCTTTCTCAACGTTCTAAAACAAACCTCCTGATTTGATGATATCCTTAGTCAATGTCTTGGCTAGTACAGTGGCTCTTGACATTGTCTTAGGACCCTTACTGGTGAGAGCACGGCGAATCTCTGGGATCAAACCCCCAAATAAAACGATCGATTTTTTTTCTTTAGTGGAAGCCAAATGTGGCACAAGTCTAGCAAGCTCATTAAACCTCAGAATGTACTTCTCAATTTCCACTCCCTTCATCTTCAAGTCCCAAAATTCTTGTTCCAACTCTTGCAGTGCATCTTTGGTACAAAACTCAGCTCTCATCATCTTTTGAAGTTCCTCCCAGGTGTGAGCATAAGCAGACTTTCTGCCAACAGTAGTGACGATGCCAGTCCACCATGACCTAGCAGCACCGTCAAATTGGCTAGTCGCGTGCTCCACCATCTTGTCCTCAGCAGTTTCTGTGTGGTACAGGGCTTCCTCCATGTTCTCAAACCACATCAATAGTTCTGCAGCTCCTTTCTCCTCTGAGTAGACTGGGGGTTTGCACTGAGTGAAAGTCCTAAATGAACACCCTCTGCCTTGGCTAACTCTGCCTTCAGCAGTAGCCCGAGTGTTGATCTGACTGGCTCCGTCCGAGTCATTGTTCACGTCATGATTCTCTTCAAGTTCTCCTTGAGTTCTCTTGTTCTGAGTCGCTCGAGTAGTCTTAGTACCTTCAGTTAATGGAATTTCCAGCATCTGAGCAACTTGTGTAGCGATATTTGGTACCATCTCATTCATGCGGTCAGTGATGAGATTCGCTACATCTTCTAGAGTGAAGTTGACAGTAGTATTGGGCTCTGGTTCAGTGGGTTCAACAACAGGTTCAACCGTAGGTGCAACTCTAGGCTTTCTTCCCCGGGTAGCAGACATCCTTCCTTATAACTCCTGATAAGACGAAAATATGAACTTGATTACGTTTCGAACAAGTCTATAGCTCCAAGAACGTAGCACGTTTATAAGTGATCATCGATAGCAAATTATATGAACAAGAACAGTCGTCGGTCGCACGATAAGGACCTAAAGTCGTATAAGCTCTATGGCCTATAAATGAAGTACTAGCACGTAAGTCTGTCGAGAACGAGTGAACTAGAACTAATGAGATCGAAGAGTGAGATCGTACTAAGTTCTAAATAAGGCTCTAAGAATGGATGACGCCTTTAATGACACACCTTGAGTACTAGGGACTAGATCCGCAATTAGATGTAGTTGATCAGGTTACATTTAATTAGGGAAAAGTACCTATCACTCAAGACAGTCATGCAAGGTTCGCCTCAGAGTGAATTCAAGTCATAGCTCGAGTTTTCCTTTAGGAGAAACTCGGGGTTCACTATAACCATGGGCTCTGATACCAACTGTAACACCCCGCTAAAGCAGAATATACGGGATGTACAGATAAGCACAAGCACGCACAGTACAAGTTCAAACACAGCTTATAACATTAAGGAATAAGAAGTATCATAAGTTATTACAACATTTGGGATAAACCCTGAATTAGATAATATTCAAAAGACAGAACAATTATCTTAAGTACTCTTTGAACTCAGAACAGGAACAAGCAAAAGGAGGTCTTCACAGCCACTAATCTTGAACGCACGGACAATCTCCATAGAAGTAAGATGGAAATAGGAAGACTCCTATGCTAAGAGAACTAAGAACCTAGCCTGAAAAGCATGTAAGTTCAAAAGGGTCAACTACAAAAGTAGTTGGTGAGATTCACATAAAGTACTTATTATTTATACATAATATTAGTATGTATATTAAGAACAAGTCATAAGATCTGTACGTCTATCAAAAGTACTTTGTAATATCAAGAATAGTTTTGGAATATGTATTGCACTTAATATGTATGTATATAATTACTGCTAACCCGATTGGTCAATGCTGAACGATAATGAATCAGTAAGCTCACAATAAACAAGTAAGCTACAAGCATGGTCTAGATCAAATAAGTACAGATAATATGCATCCTCCAAAACTGTAGAGAATGAGGGTGGACCTACCCTAACAACGTTGTCCATAATTACCTACGGTTCATTTCCTGAACTGTGGGATATGAATTGATAGCAGTAAAATAGAACTCATACATAGAACAATAAGTACATACAGAGGACATATAAGTGATACAAATGTATTCAAGATCCTGCCCATTCAAGATCTAGAATACAGTTTCAGAGAATAAGTATGATGATAGGAATGTATTCAGATCCTGCCCATTCAAGATGTAAATACACTCAATAGAGTATATAGTTATGGATGTATTCGAGATCCTGCCCATTCAAGATCCCAACACACCACAGGAGATAAGAATAGTAATAAGGATGTATTTCAGAATCATTTTATAAATAGTCTGTACGTTCTTAAAATAGTACATAGAACAGTTTTAGGACATATGTATATATATTTATGTATATACATTTAAGTACGAAATACTTTTCATACGATCATATAATAATACGTAGAACAGTTCAAGAACACATATATATATATTTATATATGTATATATAATTTAAGTACAAAAATAGTTTCCATGCTTTTCAGTCCCTGATAAAGAACTTTGAACAAAATGTACGAAAAGGGGATAAGTGAACTCACAGTGATCTAGTACAGTACAGTTATTGGGCACAGAGAACAAGCACAGAAATAGATAGGTTATATCTATAGAAATCCAAGCGCGTCTTGACAGAAGCCTAAGCACACATTGTTGTACACATGATATGTACATATATTAGACTCGGTGATTAATTAATCACGAAAATGTTCTTGATGATCCGATGATTTGGTCCTTAATGTATTTAGAACGTTTTGACACAAAATGAACTTTAGTACTTGTACAGGACTTGCTTTGTACGTCTTAGAACTCACACAGTTTAATTATTTTTTTACTTTGTTGCACATGAACTTATTAGGGAAATTTAGTCTCAACTTTGATTGATTAGTCATCGAATCTTGTACTCAAATTTAGCATGACAAACACCAAGTTATTGAACACAGGTAATTTAGATCGTCTTAGCTATCACAAAAGAGATCGTGCTGGCTAATTGATGAAAGGGATCATTTTGGTTTCTATGTCCTTAAGATCGTTTTATTTCTGAGGAGGAGGTTGTTTTACCTTATTGTTAGTTAAGATCGTTTTGTAATAAAGAGGAATAGATAGTTTCAAACCAAATGCCATTTAGATCGTTTCAGGTTGAGGTGTTTTAGATCGTTCTAGCTCAATGTATTTAGATCGTTTT